>NC_079231.1:2872997-2890497 GCF_029633865.1 Lampris incognitus | reverse complement strand
ATATCTATATATACTAGATATAGATACAGATATAGATACAGATATAGATACAGATATATATACCAGATATAGATATAGATATATATATACTAGATATAGATATATATATATATATACTAGATATAGATATAGATATATATACTAGATATAGATACAGATATAGATCTATATACCAGATATATACCAGATATATATATACATACATACATACATACATACACACACACATATATATATATATATATATACACATATATACACACACACACACATATATATATATATATATAGATACAGATATATATATATACTAGATATATATACTAGATATAGATATATATACTAGATATAGATATAGATACTAGATACTATATATATATATATAATATATAATAGATATACATGTATCTATATCTATATAGATATATATATACTAGATATAGATACATTGCAACCTGACACATATTCTATGCGCGCTGTTGGGAACTACCCGGGGCCCCCGTGGTCCGCCATTGCTGTGGCCCGTTGCCGTCTACGGAGTTGACGTAACGCTCTCTTTCTAGGGCTCTGGTCCAGGCTGCATGTGGAGATGGGCGGGTCAGGGGGTTCTGCCGGGTAATTAACACATCTTAGCGGGTCACTATATGTCATGGTCTCGGCGTTGGACCACCAACTGTACAAAACCCTTGTTATGCACTGTATAGTTTGATGCAATATTCAGCACGGGGAACATTACGTCATCTCACACTGCTACTACTGACAGCGATGATATGATAACAATATTGATGCAAATGTAATGAATTATCATTATGATGTTAATGTACAGGACGCTTCTCAGTCATAAAGGGTAGATTAAGTGATTCATCAGAGGAGAAAAAAGGAAAGGGGACGTGTGAACAGAACAGAGGAACTGCCCGCAGATGATTTAGTACAGCAGGTTTCCACGTGGTAGCGGTTTCCAGCAGACTCTCTGATATCTTTAAAACTCTTTTGTGACTCTGCCATATTCACCCTGGCTTCAAACAAGGCCGGAGACACCAAAAGGTCCATTCACTGTACTGTAGAAAAGACGTTTGTTTATTTAACGAGGTCATTAAAAACTTCGGTTCGGACGGCCGCCAGATGGCGCTGTGAGGCTGGAGAACCTCATGGGAGACGTTTACTACCCCTCACATAGATATATACACACGTGTTTATTATATATTTATGTATCCATGTACCCCCCCATACATACATACATACATACATACATACACATATATATACATACATATATATACACATATATACATATACACACACACACACACACACACATATATATATATATATATATATATATATATATATATATATATATGAAATACATGAGTACACGTGTATATCTAACGCTTTTTAGCCCTGTGATGGCCCTGTGTCTCCCCGCCTGCCGCGCAGTGACTGCTGGGATAGGCTCCAGCATCCCATGACCCTGGGAGCAGGATGAGCGGTTTGGATACTGGATGGACGTGTACATGTACATATGTATATGTACTAGGTGTACTACATGTTCGCTTTGTTCTAAATAAGCCCAAATCAAATGAAACCGGAACACGGTGATGTCCCTGGCGAGCCATACAGACGCCGCGGCGCCATTCACCTGGGAAAGTTGGGCATCAAACCGGAAGTTAGTCACAGCACCTTTCCTGTGGGGAGCCGGTTTCCGGTACAGTAGCTGGGCGGTGCACGCGGAGACCTGAGCGGCCTCCGATCTGACGCTTCTGCCTCAGACACCGGCCTGGCGGGGTGTTTCCGGTCGGGCGGTGTGCTTCCGGCCTTCAGGAGGCACCGCGTCGGTGTTTAGGAACTCTTCACTCACCACTCAGTGGAGATGTGACTTCTATCCTGCAGCTTGCCTCGTCTGCTTGGCAAAGAAACTGACAACATTTCATTTATTATTTATCTTGGTTTTTTGCCGAACCCGTAGTTTTCCGGTCTGAAACCGGAAGTGACGCTGTGACGTATCCATGATCTAGTGCTCTTTACATTCCTTCACGCTGTCAACCACCGGTAACCAAACTGTCCCGTTGTTGTTTACTGCCGCACGTTCCTGATCAGCATGACGTCACCTCCTCCTTCCGCAGCTCGCGCTGTCCCACACGCAGGAAGGGACTCACGCGCGCAGAGCGGTTATTATGAAACCAATCTCACGTGATAAACCCGGCGGATCGGTGCTGATCAAACCACCTGCCCGGCTTCCTGAAGGGCATCTGTACCTCCTCAGGACGTGAAGGTCTGTTAGTCCGGACGTCGATTTAAATCAACAGCCAGGCTTTATACACGATCCACTACATGTAATAATAATAATAATAATAATATCAACAATATCAATAATAATAACAATATCAACAATAATAACAATATCAATAATAACAATATCAACAATAATAACAATATCAACAATAACAATATCAACAATAATAACAATATCAATAACAACAATATCAACAATAATAAGAATATCAACAATCACAACAATATCAATAACAACAATATCAACAATAACAACAATATCCACAATAATAACAATATCAATAATAACAATATCAACAATAATAACAATATCAATAACAACAATATCAACAACAATAATATAAACAATCACAACAATATCAACAATAACAATATCAACAATAACAACAATATCAATAACAACAATATCAACAATAATAACAATATCAATAACAACAATATCAACAATAATAACAATATCATCAATAATAACAATATCGACAATAACAACAATATCAACAATAATAACAATATCAATAATAACAATATCAACAATAACAACAATATCAACAATAACAACAATATCAATAACAACAGTGTCAACAATAACTATCAACAATAATAACAATTATCAACAATAACAACAATATCAATAATAATAATATCAACAATAATAATATCAAGATCAATAATAATATCAACAATAACAATAATAGCAACAATAATAATATCAATAATAACAATAATATCAATAATAATAGCAGTATCAACAACAACAATAACACAATAATGATAATATTAAACACTATTACTATAATAATACTGTTATTATTAACAACATTAATAATAATGTATAATAGCACATTACTATAATGACATGACATACGACATGACATTCCAGTCATGTAGCCGACGCTTTTATCCCAAGCGAGGTACAGTAAGAGCGTCATGTAACGCAGGAGGGCAGGAGACCTGCTAGTCATCAGAGGTCACAAGAGTATCTAAACCAGCATCTGAGAGCAGAGCCGGCGCTACAGTAAAGGCGCAAGGAAGAGGTTTATTTTGTTAAATACGAACGGATGAATATGGGCGGTTGATTGATGAGGCTGAGAAACTTGAGGCTGGAGAGTAGACTCATGATTATTCGTTCAGGGCTTTTGGCGCAGTGTGTGATGCTGTGGTCCACATGTGAAGGTCCACAGTCCGAATGAACACAACGGGGACAACCTGAAATACTTTTAAACGCGGGTACTCCTTCACTACAGTCAAGCCAATAGAAGAGGAAGAAGAGGATGAAGAGGATGAAGAGGAGGATGAGGAATATGAAGAGCAGTTTTAAATCAGGCGTCAGTCAGCAACATGACGCAGGCTGAACCGAGGTCTCCTTGTGGAGAACAAGTCATGTATCCATAGTCATGAGGACACACTACACGTGTACATGTACTGCTGAAATCCAGCTTTCGGATATCCTCGGTACTCGCTGGCCCAGTGTTAATATCCACACAACGAAGAAGGTAACACAACGCAGAGTGTAACACAACGCAGACGGTAACACAACACAGAATATAACGCAACACAGAAGGTAACACAACACAGAAGATAACACAACGCAGAATGTAACAACGCAGAAGGTAACACAACGCAGAAGGTAACACATCGCACAATGTAACACAACGCAGAATGTAACAACGCAGAAGGTAACACAACACAGAAGGTAACACATCGCACAATGTAACACAACGCAGAATGTAACAACGCAGAATGTAACAACGCAGAATGTAACACAACACAGAAGGTAACACAAGGCAGAAGGTAACAACGCACAATGTAACACAACACAGAATATAACACAACACAGAAGGTAACACAACACAGAATATAACACAACACAGAAGGTAACACAACGCACAATGTAACACAACACAGAATATAACACAACACAGAAGGTAACACAACACAGAAGATAACACAACGCAGAATGTAACAACGCAGAATGTAACACAACACAGAAGGTAACACAACGAAGAATGTAACAACGCAGAATGTAACAACGCAGAATGTAACACAACACAGAATGTCACACAACGCAGAATGTAACAATGCAGAATGTAACAACGCAGAATGTAACACAACACAGAATGTAGCACAAGGCAGAAGGTAACACAAGGCAGAATGCCTCGTTGGTTTAAAAGGAAAACAATCCGCCTTGGTCTTCCTTGTCGGTTTCTCAGGAGAACAAAATAAAATGTCAGGCCAGTTTTACTCTCTCCTTTCCTTAAATGTAACGGTGTGACTTCCCCGGGACCAGTTTAACATGCATTATTCACTCACATTAACACATCCAAAGTTAGTCGAAACCGCCAAATTATTAGATTTTCTTCTGAAGCCCAGAAGAGGAAATAATCAGGTTGTGGAAACATCTTGTGTCTCCACAGCGGGTTTGAAAGGGGAAAGTAGTCGTTGAACAGGCGGATCAAAACACACCAGGGGATTTAAAACTCTTCAGGAAAATCTCCAACAGAGCTGCAGAGTTTTACACTTACAGGCAGACGGCTGCAGGACCCTGGCATGCACAATGCACAGCGATACGCCACAAAATATGGTAGAATCAACTACTACTGTGTAATAACAAACTATCACCTTTATAATGACTACTACTGTGTTATAACAAACTATCACCTTTATAATAACTACTACTCTGTTATAACAAACTATCACCTTTATAATAACGACTACTGTGTTATAACAAACTATCACCTTTATAATAACTACTACAGTGTAATAACAAACTATTACCTTTATAATAACTACTACTCTGTTATAATAAACTATTATCTTTATAATAACTACTACTATGTTATAACAAACTATTGCCTTTATAATAACTACTACAGTGTAATAACAAACTATTACCTTTATAATAACTACTACTCTGTTATAATAAACTATTACCTTTATAATAACTACTACTATGTTATAACAAACTATTGCCTTTATAATAACTACTACTATGTTATAATAAACTATTACCTTTATAATAACTACTACTATGTTATAATAAACTATTACCTTTATAATAACTACTACTATGTTATCATAAACTATTACCTTTATAATAACTACTACTGTGTTATAATACACTATTACCTTTATAATAACTACTGCTGTGTTATAATACACTATTGCCTTTATAATAACTACTACTATGTTATAATACACTATTACCTTTATAATAAATACTACTGTGTTATAATAAACTATTGCCTTTACAATAACTAGTACTGTGTTATAATTCACTATTACTGTGTTATAATCAACTACGACTGTTATAACCAATTATTACCGTTATGATAAACTATTACTGTGTTATAATCGACTAGTACTGTGTTATAATAAACTATTACTGTGTTATAATCGACTAGTACTGTGTTATAATCAATTTGTCTTATGTTATAATCGACTAGCAGTGTGTTATAATCAAGTAGTAAAGCCACGGCAGAAGTCTGGTTTTCGCGCTGGTAATGGAGGTCTTGCAGGCTTTTTATATTTCATGTCATGTGACTTTGTATTCGATACAGCGGTGAACGAGAACTGCATCCGTTATGAGCAAGTGTGTGGGTCCAAACCAGAAGCATATTATATTTCATAAATATTCATTTCATCCGTCCATGGCTGGCCCAACAGCAACTCAGGGAAATTAAAGATAAACACAAGTCTTACCTCATATTGTCCCGGACAGATAAATACTAAGACTATCAGTCACACGTGTAAATATTGATGCAATAACCAGTTTACACGCAAATATGATCGGATGGCAGGAGGGCTAAGGGCAAATCTAAACCGACTGCACAGCATTTTATTTGTGCCGTGTGCAGAAACTTCTCCAGTTGCAGCGCTTTGAAACGGGCCTTCGGAAAAACAGACCGTCACTTTAAGTAATGGAGACAAAGAAAATGATGCCTACTTCTCTATAACACTGAATTCAGTTGCTTAGCAACTAGTAGGAGAAACCATCCGCGAAATTCAAATCCTCCAGCGAGAAGACACGTTTTGTGAGTTTTGCTGAATAGGCTGCAAGACAAGTCTCAGAAAAAAGTTTCCAGCCCAGCAACACATTTTCCTCCCATACAGACCGTGAAGGGTTCCTCATTCACAGCAACGTGCACCTCCACACCAGCACGGAAAAAGCCCTTCACAAGAAACACGGCCACGGCCTGAGGAGCCACGGCGTCACGTAAAGACCACTGTCGTCCATCATCCATCATCTATCTGACACACTGACCCAGTCCTGACACTACATGTACAGCAGTCTGTATAGCAGTCTGACTGTATAGCAGTCTGTCTGTATAACAATCTGTATAGCAGTCTGTCTGCACAGCAGTCTGGATAGCAGTCTGACTGGACAGCAGTCTGTCGTCTGTCTGTACAACAGTCTGTCTGTATAACAGTCTGTACAGCAGTCTGTCTTCACAACAGTCTGTATAGCAGTCTGACTGTATAGCAGTCTGTCTGCACAACAGTCTGTCTGTTTAACAATCTGTATAGACGTCTGTATAGCAGTCTGTACAGCAGTCTGTCTGCACAACAGTCTGTATAGCAGTCTGACTGTATAGCAGTCTGTCGTCTGTCTGTACAACAGTCTGTCTGTTTATCTGCGTAACTCTGTCTTTATAACTGTCTGTATAGCAGTCAGTCTGCACAACAGTCTGTCTGTATAACACTCTGTATAGCCGTCTGTCTGTATAACAGTCTGTCTGTATGTGTAACAGTCTGTCTATAACAGTGTCTAACATAACATAACATAACATAACATAACATAAGTCTGGATAGCAGTCTGGATAGCAGTCTGTATAACAGTCTGTATAGCTGTATGTATAGCAGTCTGTATAGGAGTCTGTATGTGTAGCAGTCCGTCTGTGTAGCAGTCTGTATAGCAGTCTGTATGTATAACAGTCTGTATAGCAGTATGTATAGCAGTCTGTATAGCAGTATGTGTAGCAGTCCGTCTGTGTAGCAGTCTGTATAGCAGTCTGTATGTATAACAGTCTGTATAGCAGTATGTATAGCAGTCTGTATAGCAGTATGTATAACAGTCTGTATGTGTAGCAGTCCGTCTGTATAGCAGTCTGTATGTATAGCAGTGTGTATAGCAGTCTGTATGTATACGAGTCTATCGCCTGTGCGTGTAGAACCAGTCTATATGGGCTCGCTCATGCAGCAGTGTAAACTGGGTTGTCGTGCTGATCTGGAGTTGCAGCACATGTGCTCGGTTTGTACGGACGAGTTTAACGTCTTCTACCCACACGCGGCACCAGACGTCATTCTACCGCCAGTCCCGCAGACCCGCACGCCCGGTCGTGGGCTTTGTTCTAAAAAGCTCATACCCATCAGTGTACCATGCTCGCGTATGACACGGACACGACACAGGGCTCGTACTTCACCACGTGACACGCGGATATGGACACACGTCTGGCCAGACAGCACGCGCTTACACCTTCTCGCACACGCGTTAAACGTGCACCTAACATGCACTTTTCAACACTCGGATCTTCACACGCGTGTGTGCGTGTGCGTGTCGAGGCCCTGCAGATGTAAACAGACCGACTGTTTAAACCAGCGAGGCTGGCGGTCCGGCGCAGACACGGACTCAGCGCGCCACATGTTACACCTCCATATTTTATATCTTCATTGGCTGGCTCATCTAGGACAACACGTCGGCGAGGACGTGGGTATAACGTAGGCTGCAAATATAGTTTACTAGCATGAGAAGACGGGTTTTTATTTCGCAGTTTTTCAACATTTGTGTGGTTCGTGAGTTTGGTTTTAGCACCCAGCCTGGACAGACGGAAGCTGCACGGTCAAAATAATCCGTTTATACCGAAAACCGCCCAAATGTGTCCATTCCATTCAAAAACAGGATGAGTTCGTTTCATTCTAACAAATTTATTGTTGTCAATCAGCTCGTACGGAATCACTACTGAAATTAAATTACAATCAAATGATCACATCAAACCGTTGCCTTGTACCGAACCACGTCAGCTCAGCGTGATCTGTGCTCCTCCTTAATACAAAATAACAATTATTAAAAAAAACAAAACAACAACAACAACAGAGGAAGAAAAAACCGAGAGAAAGAAAAGCAATTTACAGAGATGACGGGGAAATAAATTACCATGTGGAATAATAATTCATACGTATTCTGAGCGGAGTGCTGGGAGAAGTCGCCGTGATGACAGCGGAAAGTAAATCAGTCAGATGAGGATCTGAGGAGCAGAGTCCGGTTTATTAAAAGTACCAAAGACCTCTGCTGAGAAAGGGCATCATCATCATCATCATCATCTTCATCCTCCTCCTCATCATCACAGTCTTGGTAGCGTCTCCGCCACACTTGGCCGAGGCAGAGCTTTCTAGCCAGCGCTGCCGGGCTCTTTTGAAATGTCTGGTTCTGTATTTCTGGGAAAGGAAACCACTCACGGTGCGACCTCCCTGCACGAGGGGACGCGTCCTCGGGCGCTCTAACCTGCGACACCACGTCCTCCGCGCGTCCGCTACAAGACGACCCGCACGGAAAAGACGGCGGAAGCGCCGTGGATGCCACTCTTCCTCATCCTCATCGTGTTCTTCTTCTTCTTCTTCTTCTTCGCGTTTTCTCGCTGACGGGCTTCGGTCCCGCGTGAGAACGTGTACGAGTGCCGTCCGTGTGTCCGTGAGTCCGTGAGTCCGCGCGTGCTCAGGGGTCGGCTGAGCGGACAGACGCGCTTTGTGTCTAATGCGCCAAGATCACGTGGTGGAACGAGCTGGTCACCCGCTGGTCGGTGGCCTCGCTGGCGTCTTTTAAGTAATCTACTAAAAAAGGTCCCTGAAAGAAAAAAGCAGAAGGAGCCTTTTAGGTTAAGACATTCAGGGCCTGAAGAAGGTTAACGCTGCGCTTTGGGAGGGAAAGGGAGGCTGCTTGTTTGTTTCTGGTGAAAAATATATAACACATGTGCAGTCTCATTCATACTCCCTCAACAATGACAGTAGCATGAGCAAGATGTTTGTGGGCTATCTTGGCGATAGTCTGTGTGTTTTACCACTTTACTTTCCTATCAAACATTCTGAGTCTGGTGTGCTTGTTCTATGTTTCACTGAACATTCGTTTGCAGTCCATGGACGGAGGCGGTGTTTCTGCACTCACATTGCCGACCTGAGAGTACACATCCTCCGGCGTCTGCGGCACTCCCGGGGGCGTCATCCGCTTTTCCTTCTGTCTCCGATTGCAAAACCAAACCCGGACCACCTCCTTCTCCAGCTGCAGGTTGTCCGCCAGCGTGCTGATCTCCTGTGCCGAGGGCTTGGGGCACTTCAGGAAGTGGCTCTCCAGAGCTCCTTTCACGCTCACCTCGATGGAGGTGCGCTTCTTCCGCTTCCTGCCCTGCGCCGCGATCTTGTCGATGCTGGTGGGGCTGCCGGTGGACGAGTCCGCCTCCTCCAGCCACTTGTTCAGCAGAGGCTTGAGCTTGCACATGTTTTTGAAGCTGAGCTGCAGCGCCTCGAACCTGCAGATGGTGGTCTGGGAGAAGACGTTTCCGTACAGGGTGCCCAGCGCCAAGCCCACGTCAGCCTGCGTGAAGCCCAGCTTGATGCGCCGCTGTTTGAACTGTTTGGCGAATTGCTCCAGGTCGTCGGAGGTCGGCGTGTCCTCGTCGGAGTGCGGGTCGTGGCTGTTGACCCCGCCGTGGTGCTGCTGGTGGTGGGGGTGCTGGTGGTGGTGGTGATGGTGGTGGCTGCCGTGGTCCAGATCTGGGGTGTCCCCCCTCACCAGGCTCGGGTGGACCAGGCTCTGGCTGCCGGGACTCAGCATCCCGTTCACAGTGAAGCCGCTCGGCTGGGAGTAGATCAGCGACTGCTGCTGCTGCTGTCCGCCGGAGATGGAGTTGATGTGCGCGGCCGTGGTGCTCCCCCATGCGCCGGCGTGCGTCTGGTGCGCCGCTAGATGCGGCGGTCTATGGTGCAGCGCCGTCCCCGTGTGCAGGTCGTCTCTGCCGGAGCTTTTCACGTCCTGCTGCTGCGGGCTGCCCGTCATCCCGACCGGACTCGACGACCAAGGCGACCCGGCTTCCGCCGCTGCGACCGCTGCCGCGGCGGCGGCGGCGGCGGCGTGCGGGAGGGATGTCACCCACTGATGGGCATGGCTGAGCATGTGTCCCCCGTTACTCGCTGCCATGGCGCCCTGCATAAAGTCACTCTGTACCATCTTGACGGAGGGATCCCCCCTGTAGCCCCCGGACCCCGAGGTGACCGCAGCGCTGCCCGGCTGCATGCCACCGCCTGCCGGCTCCGAGTGCACGATTGATCCGGACGACAGGATGCTATTGCTGGGCAGATAGGGATTGGAAGCCGCGGTGGCCATTCCGTCAGCCCTTATGAATATGTTGGTGGATCACCCCCCTCCTCGTACAGTACAGTTACTTCTCTGGAGCAGACAAATTGGATCTCATGAATTATTCAAACTTTAAAAGTACGGATGGTTTTTCTTTCTGGCAAACACCATCGACGTGCGTAAAGACGCGGAGAGGTTCAAAGCGGAGCCAAAGGTGATAGAATCCGCAGCCTTTATATCTACAACATTCTACTTGGAGCAGTTGTGCATGAATAAAACTCCAGGTTTCAGAAGCCCTTTGAAGCCATGTGCAGTCCCTCACACAAAGTTTTCAACTGAACGCCGAATTTCGCGACATTAAAATTCAAATTTGCACAAAACAAATCTTTGTCCCAAACAAACTTTTGGTGGTGGCAAAAAAAAAAAACACCCAAAAAACCCTCGCAAATTCTCCACAATGTACAAAGTCCCGTTTATGTCCCTTCGGATGCGGAACAGCTCAGCGGAGTCTCCTTTACGCGTCCCTTTGTGGCTCGGCGGCAGAGGTTTTCCTCCCTCGCTTTATTCTTTTCTTTCGCCGGTTCTTTTATGGAAGTGTGGAGTCTTCCTCTTTGTTCTGTTTTGATGTAGATAAACCTGCCAAACCGCCAACTCCCGTTCAAGTACAATCCACTGGAACAGTGCACGGCGCTGCTCGCCAGCCTCTCTCTTCTCTCATTCGCTTGTTCTCTCTCTCTCTCGCTCCCCCTCTCTCTCTCTCGCGCGCTCTCTCTCGCTCCCTCTCTCTCTCCCTCCCTCTCTCCCTTTCCTTCTCTCTCTCTCTCGCTCTCCGACACTTCTCGCAGTCCCTCCCTCAAAGCTGGAGGACACACGAATGTTTACCCTGTGCCAAGCGTGCGCACGCCCCCCCACCCTCCCCAAATACGAGGAAGTCGAGTGTAAGACTCCCGTTGATTGGATACCCGAGGTGTGATTGACAGCTCTGGCCAGCCTCGCTTCAGGCGCACCAGCCTCCTTCCGGCTGTTCCAATTGGTTGATTTTTAATTCAATCCAAACAAATGGAGAATGCAACTTGGTAGTAAATAACAGACACGTTAGACATCACATTCCTACGCCACTATTATACAACTAGCTCTTTTATTTCACTAAGGCACGCGCGTTTCACATACAACACCTACTATCTATCTATCTATCCATCCATCTATCTATCTATCTATCTATCTATCTATCTATCTATCTATCTATCTATCTATCTATCTATCTATCTATCTATCTATCTATCTATCTATCTATCTATCTATCTATATAGATCGATAGATAGATCGATAGATCGATAGATAGTAGTTGCCGCTTTAGGAGGCGATGTAAAGTGAAAATATAAAACGTGATTGCTCGTCAGTCGGACGGTCCGTGCGGACACGTCACGTGGGTCATGCAGACGGAGTGGTCTTGGGGAACACGGCACGGTCATCCGCTGCGCGGGCCCGTTTCATGACCAGCCTCGCGTCACGGCCAGGCGAATGGAGACGTGCGGGTGGGACGATGAGTGGCCAACACGCGTCACGTGTCAGCCGCGCGCCGCGGCTCGAGGTTGCGGGGACGCTTCCATGCGGAAACGCGGCGCGCGGGCAGCGTCAGTGAACCACAGGGGAAGAGAAAGTGGCAACCAAAACAAGGGCAAATTGAGCAGCAGTCCTTGGGGGATTTGCAGAAGGGGGGGGGGGGGTGCCAGCTTTTTAAATGTATATAGCATTTGTACCAGCGGCCAGACCGGGCCTAACATGCACATCCCCTCAGATGACCGCATCACCCCGCACATGAATGGGCCTTTGTTAGTGTGCGGACCCCCTGCGCCCCTGGATTCACCCACCGAGGTTAATGAGGGCCAAACACATACATACATACATATATACAAATAAATAAATAAATACATCGGTATACTGCTATTCCGCTCATTAGTTGAGCACTTTTACCAACACCATTGACGGTTTCCGAAAAAAAAGTGCTATATATATATATATATATATATATATATATATATATATACACACACACAAATAACTCTATATGTATTATGTGTATGTTGCACCCACGCATGTTGCTGTGATAATGGTGTGTGTGGGTGAACAGACCGGATGTGCATGCTGCAGAGTGTTGTGCAGGCCTATAGCTGGGATTATGTATTATGTGGCGGAGGTTAGCGGACCGTGTCACAGTATTAACCTCCAGCACCGCCTGCCTCAGAGTCCAACAAAGCTGAAGATGAAGCATGGATCTCCTGACATGTTCCCGGGACACACACCGCTGCGGCTGAGCACGCACCTCCGCGCTGCTCCGCGCACCTCCGCGCCAGCGTCCCCATCCCAGCGGATTTCATTTGGACCGCGCTGCAGACGGACCAGCCTCGTGGGTTTGTTTACACTGCATGTACAGGCCAGGCCAGAGACATGGGCCGTGTGTTCATTAACACACACACACACACACACACACAAAGCGAGAGGGGGAGAGGGGGGGCATTGGTGTGTGCAGCAGGGCTTCCAGCAGGCGGCTCAGCAGCGTGTCCATGTTGAACCCAGAAAAGTAAAGAGAGAGGAAGAGCGGCAAAGCCGCGCCGTGTAAAACGTGCCCCGGAACCAGGGAGCGGCGTTAAAAGGCTGCTCCCTGATATATATGACGGGTTCCTTATTTCGTTCTTTATGTCATCAAGGTCCCCGACTCCCCTGCTGGGGACGTCATTTGTTTTGTGTGCAGAAAGGAAAGAAAAGGGGGGAAATCGTCCCCAAGTATAACAAGAGACCAACAGTTAGTGCTGATTTTCATTTGCATAAATTTTCATATATTTTAGTGAAAATAACAGCGGAGCGGAGCGGCTGCTCGGCACACAGCACACGCCACGCAGGGAAGATGGACACGCTGCACGGACGGTAGGGCTGCGCGCACGCACGCACGCACACACACACACACACGCACGCACACACACACGCGCACACACACACCTTTTATTTGTTTACTACACACTTCTTTTGTTTTTTTACACGCTATTTTTTTCATCTCCGCAATGTTGTCAATTATCTCCGTTACAGCCGCGTGTGCAGCGTGTATATATATATATATATATGTGTGTGTGTGTGTGTGTGTGTGTGTGTGTGTGGTGCAGGTGCAGGCGTTTCAGCGTGTGTGACTGGTTGAGGCAGAATTAGTAGCTTCTAACTCATCAGCACGAGCAGCACACGCGTTTTGTTCGACTTTCCACGTGTCAAAACCCACATGTGCTGTGTGCTGTTCGTGAATGAGACCCGGGTCTCAGAGACCCGGCTCTCAGAGACCCGGCTCAGATACCCGGGTCTCTGAGAGACCCGGCTCTCAGAGACCCGGGTGAAATATCATCAGTATATTAAACGCCTTGTCTGAGTCCCTCCTGCGCTGCCGTGCCCAACTTACTCCACAGTGGATGTGGACGGACACCGGCGCATCACAGAAACTTTACACTGAAACATCCGCCTGGTTCCGACCGGCCTGGAGACCGTTCATTTGTTCCGACCGGCCTGGAGACTGGTTATTTGTTCCGACCGGCCTGGAGACCGTTCATTTGTTCCGACCGGCCTGGAGACTGGTTATTTGTTCGGACTGGGCTGTAGACTGTTTATTTGTTCCGACCGGCCTGGAGACCGTTTATTTATTCCGACCGGTCTGTAGACTGTTTATTTGTTTGGACCGGGCTGTAGGCTGTTTTCATTTGTTCGGACTGGGCTGTAGACTGATTATTTGTTTGGACCGGGCTGTAGACTGGTTATTTGTTCGGACCGGGCTGTAGACTGGTTATTTGTTCCGACCGGGCTGTAGACTGGTTATTTGTTTGGACCGGGCTGTAGACTGGTTATTTGTTTGGACCGGGCTGTAGACTGTTTATTTGTTCGGACTGGGCTGTAGACTGATTATTTGTTTGGACCGGGCTGTAGACTGGTTATTTGTTTGGACCGGGCTGTAGACTGGTTATTTGTTTGGACCGGGCTGTAGACTGTTTTTGTTTGTTCAGACCGGGCTGTAGACTGTTTATTTGTTCCGACCGGGCTGTAGACTGGTTATTTGTTTGGACCGGGCTGTAGACTGGTTATTTGTTTGGACCGGGCTGTAGACTGTTTATTTGTTCGGACCGGGCTGTAGACTGGTTATTTGTTTGGACTGGGCTGTAGACTGTTTATTTGTTCCGACCGGGCTGTAGACTGTTTATTTGTTCCGACCGGGCTGTAGACTGTTTATTTGTTTGGACCGGGCTTTAGACTGTTTATTTGTTCCGACCGGGCTGTAGACTGTTTATTTGTTCCGACCGGGCTGTAGACTGGTTATTTGTTTGGACCGGGCTGTAGACTGTTTTTATTTGTTCGGACCGGGCTGTAGACTGTTTATTTGTTTGGACTTGAGACTGTTTTTATTCGCGTTGTTCGGACCGGCCTGTACACTGTTGTTATTTGTTTGGACCGGGCTGTAGACTGTTTTTATTCGCGTTGTTCGGACCGGCCTGTAGACTGGTTATTTGTTTGGACCGGGCTGTAGACTGTTATTTGTTTGGACTTGAGACTGTTTTTATTCGCGTTGTTCGGACCGGCCTGTAGACTGTTTTTATTTGTTCGGACCGGCCTGTAGACTGTTGTTATTTGTTCGGACCGGGCTGTAGACTGTTGCCAGGCAACGCGGGACGGAGCGGGACCGGCGGAATAAACCGACGCGTCTGACGGGCGGGACGCAGCTTTATAACCGCTCAGGGCTGCAATGACGGCAGATGTACTGCACTCCAACAGCGGCTCTTCAAGTGTTCCGGCTGACTTGAGCCTCGGCGCGGCCTGGTTCGGCGCGGCCTGGTTCGGCGCGGCCTGGTTCGGCGCGGCCTGGTTCGGCGCGGCCTGGTTCGGCGCGGCCTGGTTCGGCTTCGCAGCGCTGTAGGAGGGCCGAGCTCCTGTCCCTTACGTTGTCACGGCTCAAGTTTGCCGGGCTGGACGGCGGCGAGGCCGCCGCCGCCGCCGCCGCCGCCGGGTTGCCATGGAGCCGCGGAAAGGCGGGAAGAAGCCGGCTTAGCGCGGCTTCGACGGCGCTGCGCGTTTGTGCTGCGGGTCCACATGAAACGAGACTCCGTGTCGGCGACCGCGTCACACACCGCAGACCGACTCACCTGTGGGCCGCCGCCGCGTCCCGGTCCCGGGGCCAGAAACGGATTTCAACCTCTGCTCATCGCCGGCGTCCGCGGCGCAAGACGCGACACGCATGACGCGCATGACAGCCGTGACGTGCGTGAGCCGCGCCGCCAGGAGTCGCTGTGGCTCACCATGACAACCCGCGCGCGGGGGGGTGAGGGAGGGACGCGTCCCGTGTGTTTACGGCCTCCGCTCGAGCAGCAGGCGCGTGTGACGGATATGGATGACACGACTGCCAATTAAGATATCAACGGTAAGCGACGAGGGGCAGAACATGACTCACCCGAGGGCAGACTCGCCGAGGCGGCGTGCAGCAGACAGGCAGCGTGTTGGGACGGAACCGAGTCGGAACAGTTCCGCGACACCGTGGCGGTAATACAGACGGAAAAGCAGCTTGATAAATATGACAGGACTCGTGCGAAGCGCCCGCCATCCCGTGCCCCCCTCACGAGGTAGGACGACGACAGGAACCAAGAGCAGCAACAAACGAATTAAAAAGAAACGCCCGCTCCTATTCTGGCTCGGTTCCGCTCAGATGTGGTCAGACAAGATGCCCGCATTTTATTCATTGAGTCCATTACTATAGTCAAGTGGATGTGATTTGTATAGCCTCATATCTATAAGCTTACTCTGGGTTGCACAGATGTTTTATTTAGCAGATAAACCGCGGCCACAACTTATTTTCCTGTGGGATAATATGACGAATATGATAAATATGATGAAATGATAAATATGACGAATATGATAAATATGACGAATATGATGAAATGATGAATATAATGAAATGATTAATATGATGAATATGATAAATATGATGAAATGATAAATATGATGAAATGATTAATATGACGAATATGATGAAATGATAAATATGATTAATATGATGAAATGATAAAATGATAAATATGACGAATATGATAAATATGATGAAATGATAAATATGATGAAATAATTAATATGATGAAATGATAAATATGATGAAAATGATAAATATGATGAATATGATGAAATGATTAATATGATAAACATGATGAATATGATGAAATGATAAATATGATGAAAATGATAAATATGAATATGATGAAATGAAAAATATGAAACGATAAATATGATGAAAATGAAAAACATGATGAATATGATGAAAATGATAAATATGATAAAACGATAATTATGATGAAAATGATAAATATGATGAAATGATAAATATGATGAATATGATATGATGAAAATTATAATATAATAAATAGGATGAATATGATAAATATGATATGATGAAAATGATAAATATGATATGATGAAAATGATATGATAAATAGGATGAATATGATAAATAGGATGAAAATGATATGATAAATAGGATGAATATGATAAATAGGATGAAAATGATATGATAAATAGGATGAATATGATAAATAGGATGAAAATGATAAATAGGATGAAAATGATAAATAAAACAGAATTAAAAGACTAATAATAATAGAGCCAGACAGGGCCTGCATGCGGCTTTGTGGAAACATGACGACAAACATCAGTCAGTGTGTGTGTGTGTGTGTGTGTGTGTGTGTGTGTGATACATGACTAGTCATTCACACATGAATCATGACCAACTACAAGTCAAACAGTCATCCGGTATATATTCATATCTATATCTATATGTACGGGCTCGCGTCGCAGTCT
>NC_079231.1:2830146-2872797 GCF_029633865.1 Lampris incognitus | reverse complement strand
ACAACGGCGTGGAGGAGCGGGGGCTCCGCCGGGCCAGAGGTACCGAGGCCTCCGAAAAGACAAACAACATAATTGGATGGAACTGGTGCCTGGTGCCGAGCCGCAGACACCAGAACAACACTAACCGCTCTCCCGATAGGCCGCGCCGTAGACACACAGCTGTACAGATAACACACACACCCGTCTGGCCGACGGCCTGCCCAGCACACCGGCATGTGTGGGACACACACACACACACACACACACACACACACACACACACACACACACACACCTTGCAAGAGATCCCCCATCTGTGATAGATACCTCCCCCCTCAACACCGGAGCTGTCTGTTCTGCACTAAGTCCGGTCAATCCACTGCAAAACCCACAAAGAAGAAAAGCAAGTAAAATACTGATGGCGCTGTTTGCCGAGTCATTACGTGTGATGCCTGGCCGCAGCCGCCGGCCCAATAAATCAGCAAATGTTTACAGCCGAGCCTACGCTGATAAGGCAATAAATACTGCAGCCAATATGCTGCCTATTACAGGTAATGTAAATAAAATAATGGGCAGTAATTTTGCCCGTGTGGTGTTGCTGCTGTGGAGGCTCTGCTGCTCTTTGATATTCATGAGGAAGCGGGCAGGAAATGTCCTCTCTCTCTCTTTATGGCCGCCGCCTCCGAGCACACACCCGCTGCCGCCGCCGCCGCCGCCGCCGCGGCCTTCCTCCAATCAGGGATAAATAATGTCCCCATCCTGTCACTGCTGGGGAGTGGAGGCAAGCCCACCCCCTCCGTCAACTCACACACACACACACACACACACACACACACACACACACACACACACACACACACACACACACACACACACACACACACACACACACACACACTCACACAGAGGCAGGTGTAGGGACACAGGGTTTGGTTGGTCTGCAGCCTGCCCAGATGGTTAAGGAAGGATGGATAAAGTGTGTGTGTGTGTGTGTTTACAGGTGTGTGGAGGGTTAAACGAGAGTGCATGACTCATGTCCATGTCAACAACAATCATCTAACTAGTCATCCAACTAGTCATCCAACTAGTCATCCAACTAGTCATCCAACTAGTCATCTAACTAGTCATCCAACTAGTCATCCAACTAGTCATGATTGTCAGAGAACCAGTCAGCTCTGCAGCTGCAGTGTACAGGTGAAAACGGATGTGTAGGTTCCTGCAGAGGAGCTGTGTGCTCAGTACTGAGCAGTACTGAGCAGTACTGCTCATTAGTCAGTACTGTGCTCTGTACAGCTCAGTAGTCAGTACTGTGCTCTGTACAGCTCAGTACTCAGTACTGTGCTCCGTACAGCTCAGTACTGCTCAGTAGTCAGTACTGTGCTCCGTACAGCTCAGTACTGCTCAGCAGTCAGTACTGTGCTCCGTACAGCTCAGTACTGCTCAGTACTCAGTACTGTGCTCTGTACAGCTCAGTAGTCAGTACTGTGCTCCGTACAGCTCAGTACTGCTCAGTACTCAGTACTGTGCTCTGTACAGCTCAGTAGTCAGTACTGTGCTCCGTACAGCTCAGTAGTCAGTACTGTGCTCTGTACAGCTCAGTACTCAGTACTGTGCTCCGTACAGCTCAGTACTGCTCAGTGGTCAGTACTGTGCTCCGTACAGCTCAGTACTGCTCAGTACTCAGTACTGTGCTCCATACAGCTCAGTACTGCTCAGTACTCAGTACTGTGCTCCGTACAGCTCAGTAGTCAGTACTGTGCTCCGTACTGCTCAGTACTCAGTACTGTGCTCCGTACAGCTCAGTAGTCAGTACTGTGCTCCGTACAGCTCAGTACTGCTCAGTACTCAGTACTGTGCTCCGTACAGCTCAGTACTGCTCAGTAGTCAGTACTGTGCTCCGTACAGCTCAGTACTGCTCAGTACTCAGTACTGTGCTCTGTACAGCTCAGTAGTCAGTACTGTGCTCCGTACAGCTCAGTACTGCTCAGTACTCAGTACTGTGCTCTGTACAGCTCAGTAGTCAGTACTGTGCTCCGTACAGCTCAGTAGTCAGTACTGTGCTCTGTACAGCTCAGTACTCAGTACTGTGCTCCGTACAGCTCAGTACTGCTCAGTGGTCAGTACTGTGCTCCGTACAGCTCAGTACTGCTCAGTACTCAGTACTGTGCTCCATACAGCTCAGTACTGCTCAGTACTCAGTACTGTGCTCCGTACAGCTCAGTACTCAGTACTGTGCTCCGTACTGCTCAGTACTCAGTACTGTGCTCCGTACAGCTCAGTAGTCAGTACTGTGCTCCGTACAGCTCAGTACTGCTCAGTACTCAGTACTGTGCTCCGTACAGCTCAGTACTGCTCAGTACTCAGTACTGTGCTCCGTACAGCTCAGTACTGCTCAGTAGTCAGTACTGTGCTCTGTACAGCTCAGTAGTCAGTACTGTGCTCCGTACTGCTCAGTACTGCTCAGTACTCAGTACTGTGCTCCGTACAGCTCAGTACTGCTCAGTAGTCAGTACTGTGCTCTGTACAGCTCAGTAGTCAGTACTGTGCTCCGTACAGCTCAGTACTGCTCAGTAGTCAGTACTGTGCTCTGTACAGCTCAGTACTGCTCAGTACTCAGTACTGTGCTCCGTACAGCTCAGTACTGCTCAGTAGTCAGTACTGTGCTCCGTACTGCTCAGTACTCAGTACTGTGCTCCGTACTGCTCAGTACTCAGTACTGTGCTCCGTACTGCTCTGTACAGCTCAGTACTCAGTACTGTGCTCCGTACAGCTCAGTACTGCTCAGTAGTCAGTACTGTGCTCCGTACTGCTCAGTACTGCTCAGTACTCAGTACTGTGCTCCGTACAGCTCAGTACTCAGTACTGTGCTCCGTACTGCTCAGTAGTCAGTACTGTGCTCCGTACTGCTCAGTACTCAGTACTGTGCTCCGTACTGCTCAGTACTCAGTACTGTGCTCCGTACAGCTCTGTACAGCTCAGTAGTCAGTACTGTGCTCCGTACTGCTCAGTACTCAGTACTGTGCTCCGTACTGCTCAGTACTCAGTACTGTGCTCTGTACAGCTCAGTAGTCAGTACTGTGCTCCGTACTGCTCAGTACTCAGTACTGTGCTCCGTACAGCTCAGTACTCAGTACTGTGCTCCGTACAGCTCAGTACTGCTCAGTACTCAGTACTGTGCTCCGTACAGCTCAGTACTGCTCAGTAGTCAGTACTGTGCTCTGTACAGCTCAGTACTCAGTACTGTGCTCCGTACAGCTCAGTACTCAGTACTGTGCTCAGTACTGCACAGTAGTCAGTACTGTGCTCCGTACTGCTCAGTACTCAGTACTGTGCTCCGTACAGCTCAGTACTCAGTACTGTGCTCCGTACTGCTCAGTACTCAGTACTGTGCTCTGTACAGCTCAGTAGTCAGTACTGTGCTCCGTACTGCCTAGTACTCAGTACTGTGCTCAGTACTGCTCAGTAGTCAGTACTGTGCTCAGTACTGCTCAGTAGTCAGTACTGTGCTCCGTACTGCTCAGTACTCAGTACTGTGCTCCGTACAGCTCAGTACTCAGTACTGTGCTCCGTACTGCTCAGTACTCAGTACTGTGCTCCGTACAGCTCAGTAACACAGACAGCAACCCTGAGGTGCGGCTGAAGCCTCAGGTCTTCTTCTTCATTGTTACATGTTTGATGATAAGTGGGTTGTGATTCAAACACACGAGTCTCATTTCTTTCTGAGCAAAATCTCATTATGCAGCTAATTTCCATAACATCCATTTACATCTGTGTAGTCACACTTTGCCAACGTACCAGACTTTTCTACTGACAAACGCCGTACCTGCCGAGTCAGAAGAAGAAGGTGACGCACCAGCGACACTGTGTGGACTTTGTGACGGAGTGAAACCATCCCAGACACACGCGTTTGGGTCAGCACGTCAACCTGCTGACCCGTGTTGTCTCTGCTCCGTCCCAACCGTTTCTCCATACAGCCACACACCACAGCATCAAACCTGCGTGTTGGACAGGACATGCAACTTTTGACACATGATTTGAACAGGAGGGATGATGGACGACGACAGGAGCAGCCGTTCTTTCCAAGCAGAGCTCGTTGTGTTGGCAAGCAATTTAAATTAGACCCAAATCCCACTTCCTGTGCCGACACGTCACAGCAGTAGTGTTCCTGGTTCTTATCACGTGTGGGAACTGCAGGAAAACAAAAGTCTGTAGGACTTAATAGATCTGTGTCTGTGTTCGTACACGGCTGTCGGTACTTATCGTTACTCCATCGGCAGCTCCAGATGGATGAGTGTGTTCTTATCGAGTGCTTGCAGAGAACTGCTGTGTTGTATTTCTGCATCTAACTCACACCCCGCACAGTAAACTGGTGTTTTTTCTTCACTTGACCGTGGCCCCTTGAACGCCTCCGCAGCAGCCCGGTGGGCCCTCACACTGCATCTCGGCAACACATTTGCTCGGCTGCACGGCATTGTGGTGTGCATCGCATTGCTTTCTGCTGCACGGCGAGCCGTGGACGTGTGCAGCCCGCAGGCCGGCTGCGTGTGGCGAGCGAGCCGTGTGCGGCCACGGAGCTGTGGGACTAATGACGGGCAGTTCTCGGCTGCACCACGGCGTGGGGAGACTGTGTTGTTCATGATATGTGACTTCGGGCGACCGGCACCATTCATACGTCGGCGTGTGCGGTCACGTTCAGCGTCGGGGAGTCTTGATTCATGCGGGCATTAAACACGCTGGACGCTTATGGCCCGCTCCCCATCGCCTAGCAGTCAGGCCCATTCGGTTGTAAATGAGTTTACATACATCTTCCACAAGTTGTTTTTTCTTCTCTCACCCAGCTGACTCCCTCTCTCTCTCTCACACACACACACACACACACACACACTGGACTTCCTGCCCCCCCTTGCCTTCCTGTCGTGGGGGGGGGGCTGTTAAACCAGCAATATCACAAAAGAGGCTTTGAGGGGTTTGCTGCATGTCGGCCAGTGACACTCACATCTACCAAATATCAGTCAGCAGCCATTTATCCACACTAGAGACACGGTGAACGCAACTCTACTGTTTCTACTGTGGATCCAGCTGTTTGGTGGAGCATTCAAACATTTTAGGGGCTTGGTTAAGTAGTGAGAGCAGCACAGAACACAATGAGACAGAACAATATAACAGAAATAAACAGGACTAGACTAGACTAGACTAGACTAGACTAGACTAGAACCTTGGTGTCCAGCTTGGTTGTTGACCTGGCTTCAGATTGTGCAGAATATAATAGAGTATAATGTGTAGACTAACATGTTGGATGATACAATATGTGTTGAATGTTTCATCACCGGTTCAGGAGATGATAAATCTGTGTGTGTTACTGGTGTGTGTGCGTTACTTCTGCTTGTTCTAATGGGCTTTATTAGTGTCAGATATGAATAACAACAGGCTTTGTTTTGAGCGTTGTCTATGTCACGCTAAATTTGTTTGATGTGTGTTGTTGCGTTTCCGCTGCCTTCTATATGGACACGTGTTGATGCGATGAGCCCGTCTGCCAACATTTCAGACTTGTGTAATTATTTTTTCTGGATTTGACGAGTCAGGGCATGACGATTGTGTTTTTTGACAGCAGTTTGTGCAGAAAGAGAGAGGATGTACACAACTGTGAGACGTTTTCAACACACGGTGGGTGTTGAACGGTGACCCACACGGTTTCTGAGCCAAAAATGTGCTGAAAATGACAAAGGACTTTACAGAGCTTCATAACAGCACTTCATAACGGAACTTCATTACGGCGTTTCATAACGGAGCTTCATAACAGAGCTTCATAATGGAACTTCATAACGGACCTTCATATTGGAGCATCATAACTGAGTTTCATATCGGAGCTTCATAACGGAGCACCATAGCATCGCTTCATAACGGAGCATCATAACGGAGCATTGTAGCAGAGCTTCATAATGGAGCTTCATAACGGAGCATCATAACGGAGCATTGTAGCAGAGCTTCATAATGGAGCTTCATAACGGAGCATCATAACGGAGCATTGTAGCAGAGCTTCATAATGGAGCTTCATAATGGAGCATCATAACGGAGCATTGTAGCAAAGCTTCATAATGGAGCTTCATAACGGAGCATCATAACGGAGCATCGTAGCAGAGCTTCATATCGGAGAATCATAAAAGAGCTTCATAACTGAGTTTCATATGGTGCATGATTTTGTGTCTTATAAATGATTTTGTTCCCGCTTTGCTGACTGGAACTGACAGTTCTACACGACTTGCTTTCAATCTGGTTTTGGCCAGTTGGTCCACTGTTTCATTTCCCCAACACCTACATGAGCTGGTAGCCACATGAACTGAGCATCGATTCCCAATCTAACAGTCCTGTAAAATATTTCATACAGAACATCTTGGTGACAGTTTGAAGATGTATTTTTTAAGCTATTTAAGGCTGCACTGGAGTCTGAGCAAATTAAAACTCGCCTGGGTTGAATTTCTTCTACCCACTGAAGAGCTGATGAGATGCCAACATTTCTACTGTACACACCGCTAAGTGATCACTGGCTCGTCTTTTCACCCCGGCCTTTAACAATAGTAAACTGCTGCTCCCGCCGCACCGGAACCTCCACACGTCCCCTGTGACGTCACTGAGTCAAACATGGCCGACTCTCTCACAGCGGGTTGTCGCCAGCCGCTTCTCCCAGCGACCGGGGCAGCTAGGAAGAGTGGGGTAATTAGCCAAGCACAATTCTTAGAAAATGGGGGGAAATGCCAACCCCCCCCCCAAAAAACAAACCCCAAAACACAGGGGTTTGAGCTGTGTGCAACTCTGCGGTGCAAAAGAGGCGGCGTTTCAAAACTTCTCGCGGGACGACTTTGTCAGTTAGTCAGCCCAGCATCACGCCAGAGCGTGCAATACACCCGCCGGTCCAGCGTGTCACTGTCACGATTTGCGTCACTCAGGCGTGAAAAGTACACGCGTGTATCAAGGCGCAGTGCCAGCAGGGGGCGATGATTAACTCAATGCCAGAAACTCCCCACGCAGCAAAAGAAGCATACAGCATTTTACAAATTCCCTCCCCTAACCCTAACCTGCCTTCACCTCTTAATCATCGCCCCCTGCTGGCACTGCACCTTCATACACGCGTGTACTTCTTACGCCGGAGCGAGGTAAAGCGTCATTTGGAACACGAGGTCAACATGACAGCCGACAGAGTCACAAGAGCCCACGCTGTTTCACCCACATACTGCCCACCTGTCCTCTCGTCCGGCCACCGCGCGCCATGGCGCGGTG
This sequence comes from Lampris incognitus, assembly GCF_029633865.1. Lineage (NCBI taxonomy): Eukaryota > Metazoa > Chordata > Actinopteri > Lampriformes > Lampridae > Lampris > Lampris incognitus. Next base: position 2,865,543 of record NC_079231.1, on the reverse strand, counting down.
GCCGGACGCCGCTCTGCCCCCATCACACCGACATGTAGCTAGCTACAAGACAGCCACGCTCAGTGGTTTCACCAGCTTCACCTCTGCTGACTCTTGAAGCAACGGGAGACATCAACACCAGACATGTCTGGTATGCTTAATAACTTCTATCTGGACTCCGTTTAATGTGCACTGCTTCCAAGCTAACGTTGCCCACGACTAAACAAACAACTTCCTGTTTTTCCACCATGGCCTCATGGCTAAGTGTTCATCAGCTGCAGCGTCATTTTAACTCCAAAAATATCTTTACAAGACAATCTTCCCTCATCACAACAAGGGGATCACTGTTCCTACTATTTCTGAGCAAATCCCACCGTTCCCAGCACAGTCTTCTCTCAAGTCTCCTGGTCACTAATACTGAAACAATCTGGTTTGTGTTGAGACATGAATAATAATAACAACAATAACAATAATAATGATGATCTCACACAATATTCCCCTGGCAATCAATACGTCACATCTAACACCTAAATGTTCATATAATTTAAGGCTTAACATAAGATCAAAAGACTTGGTGGGGACATTTCTGAAGTGTCCTCATGTGATGCCATGGAAATTCATAGTGTGTGTTTGTGTGTGTGTGGTTTCTATCCAAGCTACTTTGACTTAGTATCTATATTATGTCTTAATGATGGCTACCCATCAGATTCTGACAGCTGTTTTTGTAAACTGCCTTTCTTCCTCTTTCAGGAGAGCCACGGTCCCCTGACACCGCTTCAAAACCATCCAGCTCACACACACACACACACACACACACACACACACACACACACACACACACACACACACACACACACACACACACACACACACACTTTCAGCCGTGTATTGTTGTTACCCGCATCCCTCCCCCTCCCTGAGTTTACCATCTCTAGAGGTAAGAACCTCAGTTTGGCTTTATGTGTGTGTGTGTGTGTGTGTGTGTGTGTGTGTGTGTGTGTGTGTGTGTGTGTGTGTACACAAGTACCCTCTGTCTGTCTGTCTCTCAACCCCCCAGCAAAGCGGACACGCCGTCTCTCCAGCTTCCGTTTTCCTTTGCACGCCCGCTGCTGGAGTATTCATGCTTCAGGCTGTTTTCTTTGAGAGGGGGAGACAGAGAGGGAGAGAGAGAGAGAGAGAATATAAAAATATGCAAATGCTATTGTTAAAGTAAGGGAGAGTGCTTCTTCTAGACCCCCTCACCTCCCTGCACCACCTCCACCCATCCACTTCCTCTCCTTCTGCTTGTTTTCTTCACCATGTGGCAAAAGAGTGAGAGGGAAAGAGAGGATGGGTGTGTGTCACACATAGAGCTCTCACACAGATAGAGGACACCACGGTCGGACAAGGTAGTGACACAGAGAGAGAGAGAGACAGAGAGACAGAGAGAGACAGTGAGAGCGAGAGAGAGAGACAGACTGAGAGAGACAGAGAGTGACAGAGAGAGAGACAGAGTGACAGAGAGAGACAGTGAGAGCGAGAGAGAGAGACAGACTGAGAGAGACAGCAAGAGAGTGAGAGACAGAGACGGTGAGACACAGAGTGAGAGACAGAGAGAGAGAGCGAGAGAGAGAGACAGTGAGAGCGAGAGACAGCGAGAGCGAGAGAGAGAGAGAGGGACAGAGAGAGCGAGACAGAGAGCGAGAGAGAGAGGGGACGAGTGAGTGAGGGAGGGCGGATAGAGTGAGAGAACAGAGGATGGAGGTGGAGTCCTCTGGAAGAGGAGGGGGTCCATTTGTAAAGCCCCGCGCTCTGAGGAAGACTTCCCCAGTGATTGTGAAGACAGTTCAGATCAAAGGATTTGACGAGTCGCACAGAGCGCCACATACGAGTGGGTCTAATCAGGCTGCAGCTCCAGCATGCACCGCGGCCCCCAGCCGCTCTGCACATGTCATGTGACACGCGGGGATAAACAGATTAGCAAGGGCTACAGGAAACGCAGGAAAACCCAATCTCCCCAAACTCGTGGAGACAAGATGGAAAGAGTTTCTGTAGTGAACCTGAAAACCGGGATGAGGTCCCCATCTGAAAGATATGGCACGGCGACATTAGCTTTAGCATGAGTCACGAGGTGGTGTTCTCACTGTGGGACAGTAAGGAGCTGGGCTTTTCTCTGCCCCCCCCCCGCCCCCCCCTAGCTATTATAGATTAATCCATAATCCTCACCACCTAAAGACATTTTTGTCAGTGCAGCTCAGGATCCAGCAGCAGAATTTCTCCTGGAGTACATCACTCTCCTCACTCACCCGTCTCTTCCCAGCATGATGTCACATCATTATGTCTCTGTCTGTCTGTCTGTCTCTCTGTCTGTCTCTCTCTCTGTCTGTGTCTGTCTCTCTCTCCCTCTCTCTCTCTGTGTCTTTCTCTCAAATGTTCAATGGCCCACTGTCTGTCCGGTGAGGAGCTTCTGTGCAGGTCCGAGGTGCAGCCTGACACCCTGTCAAGAGTTTTGGACTTATTTCAAATTTTCTCTCTGCTTTTTATTCTCAACCACATACTGGAAAGTGTGCCGGGGATGTTTGTGAACACAACAATGTAACAATGTGTGTGTTTGTTTTCCAGATAAATGTATATTTCAGTGAATGGTTCATATGTCACATATGAAATAATTAACAGATGAAAGGGTCCGTGGTGGTGGTGTGGTCTAAGCGTGGGCTTTGTGTCGATGCAGTTGCCCACTGCGGACTGGGGTTCGAGCCCCGGTCACGCCAGATCCGACTATGGCCGGACTCGATGAAGCAGCAATAATTGGCAACGCTGTCTTCGGGAGGGGGGCAGAGTCGGCTTGTGTTTGTCACATGAATGCACCCCTGGGTGTGTGGTAAAAAGCAGTGGTTCGGCCTGGATTCCCCTGGTCACGGAAGTGGCGAGGCGAATCCTCCGAGACTGCTGGCCGGAGAGAGGCAGTTGGCAAACACATGCAGTATAAGGGTGGGTGTTGGAGCTAAAATAGGGATCGATTGGCCACTAAACTGGGAGAAAAAGGGAAAAATCAGAAATAAATTTAAAGAAAATAAAGTTTAAATTCAACTTTCAAGATCCATCTGTGACAACACACGAGTGTCGTTCACACACTGTTCAGACAACATGTGTGTGTGTGTGGTGACAGGAAGGTCAGACTGCAGGACGCCGGCTGCACAACATGGTATGTATTGTATGTATAGATGTCTGTTTACTGAAGACATCATCTGTATCACCCACTCACTGCATGCTGGACAGCTACTCACATGACACTCACATGATACTCACATGATACTCATGATACTCACATGACACTCACATGACACTCACATGACACTCACATGAGTCACATGACACTCACATGACACTCACATGATACTCACATGATACTCAAATGACTCACATGATATTCACGAGTCACATGACACTCACATGATACTCACGATACTCACATGACACTCAAGATACTCACATGACACTCACATGACACTCACATGATACTCACGATACTCACATGACACTCACATGACACTCACGAGTCACATGACACTCACATGATACTCACGTGATACTCACGATACTCACATGACACTCACATGATACTCACGATACTCACATGACACTCACATGACACTCACATGATACTCACATGATACTCAAATGACACTCACATGATATTCACGAGTCACATGACACTCACATGATACTCACGATACTCACATGACACTCAAGATACAGACAGGACAATCACATGACACTCACATGATACTCACGATACATGACACTCACATGATACTCACATGAGTCACATGACACTCACATGATACTCACGATACTCACATGACACTCAAGATACTCACGACACTCACATGATACTCACGATAGTCACATAACACTCACATGATACTCACATGAGTCACATGACACTCACATGACACTCACGTGATACTCACAATACTCACATGACACTCACATGATATTCACGAGTCACATGACACTCACATGACACTCACATGATACTCATATGAGTCACATGACACTCACATGATACTCACATGAGTCACATGACACTCACATGACACTCACATGATACTCACGAGTCACATGACACTCACATGATACTCATGATACTCACGATACTCACATGATACTCAAGATACTCACATGATACTCACGATACTCACATGACACTCACATGATACTCACGAGTCACATGACACTCACATGACACTCACGTGACACCCACGATACTTACATGATACTCATATGACACTCACATGATATTCACGAGTCACATGATACTCACGATACTCATGATACTCACGATACTCACATGATACATGATACTCATATGAGTCACATGACACTCACATGACACTCACATGATACTCACGAGTCACATGACACTCACATGACACTCACATGACACTCACGATACTCACATGATACTCACATGATACTCACATGACACTCACATGATATTCACGAGTCACATGACACTCACATGATACTCACGATACTCACATGATACTCACATGATACTCATATGAGTCACATGACACTCACGACACTCACATGATACTCACGAGTCACATGACACTCACATGATACTCACGATACTCACATGACACTCACGATACTCACATGATACTCATATATTCACATGATACTCACATATTCACGATACTCACGACACTCACATATGCACATGATATTCACGTGATACTCACACGATATTCACATGATACTCATGCCATTCACAATAGTCACATGATACTCACATGGTATTCACATGATACTCACGACAGTCACATGATACTCACATGGTATTCACATGATACTCACGATAGTCACATGATAGTCACAGGATACTCACAATACTCACACGATATTCACGATACTCATGATATTCACGATAGTCACATGATACTCATGGTAGTCACGATGCTCACATGATACTCACATATTCACGATACTCATGATGTTCGCATGGCACTCATATGATATTCACATATTCACGATACTCACGATATTCACGATACTCACATGATACTCATGATATTCACGACACTCACATGATATTCACATATTCACGATACTCACATGATATTCACGATAGTCACATGATACTCGCGATACTCACATGATACTCACATGATACTCACATATTCACGATACTCACGATATTCACGATACTCACATGATACTCATGATATTCACGACACTCACATGATATTCACATATTCACGATACTCACATGATATTCACGATAGTCACATGATACTCGCGATACTCACATGATACTCACATGATACTCACATATTCACGATACTCACGATATTCACGATACTCACATGATACTCATGATATTCACGACACTCACATGCTATTCACAATACTCACATGATATTCATGATAGTCACATGATACTCACGATACTCACATGATACTCACATATTCACGATACTCACAATATTCACATGGCACTCACACGATATTCACATATTCACGATACTCACATGATATTCACGATACTCACATGATACTCATGATATTCACGACACTCACATGATATTCACAATACTCACATGATATTCATCATAGTCACATGATACTCACGATACTCACATGATACTCACATATTCACGATACTCACAATATTCACATGGCGCTCACACGATATTCAAATATTCACGATACTCACATGATATTCACGATGCTCACACGATATTCACAATACTCACATGATATTCACGATATTCACGATACTCACGACACTCACATATTCACGATACTCACACAATATTCACATGATACTCACATGATATTCACGATACTCACGATATGCACATGATATATCATGAGTATCATGTGTATATCATGTGAGTGCAGTGGATGCTATTCAAATGCCATTCACGATATATGTGAATATCATGTGAATATGAATAATGTGAATATATAAAAGGCTTTTGTTCATTCTGCTCCTTTAACCTGGAATATGTTGCAGAATGACTGGAAACTTAGAGTTAATCTCCCTGAGCCGTTTTAAATCCAAACTGAGAGTACCTGAAGCTGATTTCACAACACGTACTTGTTTTTTATAATCTGCTTGTAATTTACTTTTTTTCTAAATTTTTTGTCTTTTGTTTGTGTTTTCAAATGTGTAATTTTACAACTGTGCGATTTGGTATCTGTGTTTTCGAATTGCTGCTGCCTACCTTGGCCAGATCTCCCTTGAAAAAGAGGTTTGTAATCTCAACGGGGTCCTCCTGGTTAAATAAAGGTTAAATAAATTAAAATAAATAAATATTCACATGATATTCACATGTGAACATATTCATACTATCACATGAATATAATCACATGTGACTATATTCACATGATGGTCACATATCCCCACATATGGATAACGTGGGGATTTGTGAATATTGTGGGAGTGCAGGAATGAGGAGACGGAGGGATCGAGTCGAGTCAATTCCATTTACTGGCCACACAAAACGACTGATGCAGCACAATCTCTCCTGGCAACCAGCTAACCGCTAGGCTGCTGCTGCAAACATGGCTCCACCCTGGAAACTCTAAGCAGTGCCTACGTCAGCACTCTGAACGTCTGCCTTAAAGGAGCAGCAGCCCCTGCTGAATCTACCCTCAACTGTGTATCACCACAATATCATGATATACACATGATATTAACATATCATGTGTATATCATGTGTATATCATGTGAGTGCACTGCATGCTATTCACGATACGATATTCACATGACATTCACATGATATTCACATTAATAACGCTGTTATGTGCTGAATAAAGAGAAAAAGATACATAAACACCATCCGGCTCTGCTTGTTTTGTCCTCATAACACACCGCTGACAAGCACAGCACATGTGCACAGGAAGGTTCATGTAGTCTCACAGTGTTTCAACAGGGACACGTTACAGACGGAGACAGCAAGGAGAGACAAGGTCGCTCTTACTTAATGCTACTTCGCCTGTTTTAGGAAGTTTCTAGAAAGAAATGTTGAAGCCACAGGGAACGAGGGCGATCACAGCACGAGCACAAGCAACATGACGCTTTATTCCAGGAGATGCCAAGGCCAAGGGTCCTGAAGCTGGTTCAGCCTGAGTCAGCTGGTCCATCTCTCAGAACTCAGCAGTGGTGGCTGGCCAGTACAGGGCGCCCCCTTCAAACATCAAGAGATGAAAATCTACTTAAACATGTTAAATATAATTTACGTGTATAATGTAAATAATGATGAAAAAACAGTGTTTTCAGTCTGTGAGCGCCTGTCAGCAGCCACTAAATATTGGTTCAAATGGTATTTGGTTGGTTTCTGTCTGAATACATATACTTGCTGGGTGAGGGGCGCCGGCCAATCCATACCTTATGTAAGCCCTCGGACTTGTGGCGAGCAGGTGACCTGAGGCTGCTGTCTGATTGGTTTCTTCAGATTTTCCAGGGGGCGCAGTTCTGTGCACCCCAGACACTCCCACTTTTATTGGCAGTGAATTGGTATTGTTTTAATGTTTTTTGATCTAATGTGATTGGACAAGTCTTGTGGCTGTCAATCATGTTCACACCCACCAAGATGCCTCGTCTCAACTGTCAATCACCCACTGTCTACGAACCCTGATAACATCTATAGGCCACAATGTCCTTAATAACTCTGTGACTGTGTGGACATTACAGCAGCTGTCAGGTGTACTGCGCCAAGGCAAATTGTGCCTCCCCAAACATTTTTAGCACCAGCCGCCACTGGAACTCAGTAGGTTTCAGGACACTGACTTGCAGACCACTCGGACGGCATCCACGTGAGGACCCTCCACATTTGTGACATCTCAATGGTAAAGAATGAACCACTGGTGTGCTCTTCAACAGAATGACGGATGATGAGATGTGACTTCCTCATCCTTCCACCCTGCTGACAGGCTGCCACACTTGTTTTTAGGAGCGATCACAACACTGCACACTACATGAGATGACTTGAGAAGATAGGTCCGCATGTAGCGCTGTGAAGAACATCAGCTGGTCAACATGTTTTCACACCAGACACTCAAACACATTCTGATTGTCAAGTGGACACTCAGGGTCACAGTCAGAAGAGAGTACAGGGTTGTCTGTGTGTGTGTGTGTGTGTGTGTGCGTGTGTGTGTGCGTGTGTGTGTGCGTGCGGCGGCCTCTGTGCTAGCTGCAGAGCAGAACAAGTGTTTCTTTGAGGGTGAATGGACAGATGGACGGCCGGGGCGAGCCAGCGACATGCACAGAGCACTGAGACTGCAGTGTGGTCAGAGCCACATGCTGTGAATCCCCTTTCATCTGCCCACTGCCCGCATTTCCTGCAACCCCCCCCCCATACACACACACCCCGCCACCAACCACCATGACACAGCATACAGTAATGACTGCGAGGAAATGGGGATGGACAAGAGGAAGAGGAGAGCATTGAACGATGAAGAACAGAATCAGAATCAACAGCATTATTTAGTTCAATAAGGACGTTGTTTTTTGCCTTGGCGTCTCACTGTGGCAGCTACCATGTAAAACACTATTTAACAGAATAAAACAGTAATTAGATTAATAATTTCTGTGTTATCCAGGATTTATTTTGCTAATGTCATCGTGTCTAATTCACTAAGATGAAGACGTACGTTTCTCTCCCCATATGGGAAGACGACGGACTTCATGGGAGATAACTAGTTATGTCTTATTAGTGTCAGGGCACAAGACAGGAGGAAAGTTAAGGTCGATCTGTGCGGCCATGTTTGATCCAGCCAAGTAACCATGGATGACGAGTTCCCTGTACAAATCAGCTGAGCGGCAGGGCCGATGTGTCAGACTGACCCGTCACTATGGAGGACAGACGGGTATCGAGCGGCCTGGTGGAAGTATCTGTTCATAATATGGACCTCCATCATTTCCGCCATGTCCATCATTTCCACCGTGTCCACCATTTTCACCATGTCCATCATTTCCACCGTGTCCACCATTTTCACCATGTCCATCATTTCCACCGTGTCCACCATGTCCATCATTTCCACCGTGTCCACCATTTCCACCATGTCTATCATTTCCACCGTGTCCATCATGCCCACGGTGTCCACCATTTTCACCATGTCCATCATTTCCACCGTGTCCACCATGTCTATCATCTCTACCCTGTCCATCATTTCCACCGTGTCCATCATGCCCACGGTATCCACCATTTTCACCATGTCCATTATTTCCAACATGCCCACCATTTCCACCATGTCTATCATCTCCACCGTGTCCATCATTTCCACCGTGTCCACTCTGTCCACCATTTTCACCATGTCCATCATTTCCACCGTATCCACCATTTCTATCATTTCCATCATATCCATCATTTCCACCATATCCATCATGCTCACCGTGTCCACCATTTCCACCCTGTCCATCATGTCCGTCACTCTTTAACCAGCAGCCATCAACATACCACAAACCGCTCAGTGACCCACCGACCCGTGTGTGTGTGTGTGTGTGTGTGTGTGTTCCTGTCAGGAAAGAGTCTTTAAACCTGTCTTGGCATAGACTGCTCTCTGAATTATCATTTGCTGTGGTCAGATTAGTTTGACAGAAAGCTTTAACATGTACCCAAAACACTCAGATACTGAAACCCATCTGAGCTTTGACCTCTTTACTACTGGTTGCTCACACTGCTAACAGCCTAAGAACAGAGATGTTCACTCTGGATAAGAGGCTGAGCTAAACGCTTCAGGTCAAGAGAAAACCAACCATAACACAAAAAACTCACTTTACTCTGAGGAAACACAACACCAAAGAAGGCTTCAAATTATGGTGACTTGTCTGAAAAAAACAACTTGCAAAACAATCTAGTATCACTACAACAACTACTACCACTACTACTATATATTGCCATGTTCTATTTGTGTAGCGTTTGAATTAAATCATAATGTACGAGTTGACAGACAAAAGCCCCAGGTGACCACAGGTCACTGTGATTGGTCAGGTGTGAGGAAATGTTCCACGACATCCAGGAAGTAAGAACTGGACTTCCTTCATGAGAACTCTGAAGTGTATGTGATTGTGTGTGTCGATATATGTGTGTGTCGATGTGTGTGTGTGTGTGTTTGTCTGAGAGTGAGAGAGAAATGTCCTCAGCTGTGAGACAGTAAATGAGCCATTTCACTGCCTGCAATTCTCTCTCTCTACTGCTCCGCGTGTCTCTCTCTCTCTCTCTCTCTCTCTCTCTCTCTCTCTCTCTCTCTCTCTCTCTCTCTCTCTCTCTCTCTCTACTGCCCCGCCTCTCTCTCTCTCTCTCTCTCTCTCTCTCTCTCTCTCTCTCTCTCTCTCTCTCTCTACTGCCCCGCCTCTCTCTCTCTCTCTCTCTCTCTCTCTCTCTCTCTCTCTCTCTCTCTCTCTCTACTGCCCCGCCTCTCTCTCTCTCTCTCTCTCTCTCTCTCTCTCTCTCTCTCTCTCTCTCTCTCTCTCTCTCTCTGTCAGACACACACAGTGTCCCACTGTCATACATATACACACACATATATATATATATATATATATATATATATATATATGTGTGTGTGTGTGTGTGTGTGTGTATACATATATATAGACATATCCCCTCTGTCTCTGTCTGTGGACAGAGGTGGAAATGAGCTCGGCCGTGCAGTAAGTGTGGTAACCTCGTCACTAACCCTGCACTGTCTCCACACTAAATGATGTCTAGAGTATCCTATCAACAGGTAGGGGAGAGGAAGAGGAGGAGCAGGAACAGATGCTGCTCATCTGACAGAAGAAGCAGAGATAAATGTACCTCTGGGCTTCTGTACTTTACAAGACATCGTAAGAATTGATGAGTTCACATGAAACAGTCTGTGATAATGAACTGTTTCTCTTCATGAACTGCTCCAACTACAGCTGGACCACACCGACACAGTCAAACGTCACAGTATGTCTGACTGAGCACCTCCATATGGCTAACGTGGGGATATTTAGTGGATGACTAGTGGTGCCTTCAGAAGATCAGAACATGGTGATAGTGATCATTAGTAATGTGGACGTGATGACCAGCAGGTGGACGTTCATGGCTCATGTCACTAAACAGTGGAATAAGTTCACAACATGGTCTAACTTTGCTGTAATGCAGCCTTTAAGACCAGGACATGACAACATTTAACTTATATCACCATGTTACCACAACCACAACCCCACTACACACCTAGCCTCACATCACCATATATCAGAAATCTGAAACACTTTGTCGTTTCCCCCGGCCCACAACAGTGCAACACAAAGACAAAAACACATCCAAAAAACTACAAGAACACATATATCCAAACTAATACATACTTCTAAAAATATATATATATATATATATATATATATATATATCTCCCCACCCATCCATTATCGAAACCGCTTATCCTTACCCAGGGCTGCGAGGATGCTGGAGCCTATCCCAGCAGTCATTGGGCAGCAGGTGGGGAGACACCCTGGACAGGCCGCCAGGCCATCACAGGGCCTATTGAAGAATAACTACCAAGCTTTATAACACTATAGCTACAAACACACATGTTATATAAAGATACTATATATGTTATATAGATGTCCAAAGTAACGGGGAGTGCAGGAGAGAGGTGAAGAAGAGAGTGCAGGCAGGGTGGAGTGGGTGGAGAAGAGTGTCAGGAGTGATGTGTGACAGAAGGGTACCAGCAAGAGTTAAAGGGAAGGTTTACAAGATGGTAGTGAGACCAGCTATGTTATATGGTTTGGAGACAGTGGTACTGATGAAAAGACAGGAGGAGGAGCTGGAGGTGGCAGAGGTGAAGATGATAAGATTTTCACTGGGAGTGATGAAGAAGGACAGGAGTAGGAACGAGTATATTAGAGGGACGGCTCAGGTTGGACGGTTTGGAGACAAAGCAAGAGAGACAAGATGGAGATGGTTTGGACATGTGTGGAGGAGAGATGCTGGGTATACTGGGAGAAGGATGCTGAATATGGAGCTGCCAGGGAAGAGGAGAAGAGGAAGGCCAAAGAGGAGGTTTATGGAGGTGGTGAGGGAGGACATGCAGGTGGCTGGTGTGACAGAGGAAGATGTAGAGGACAGGAAGAGATGGAGACGGATGATCCGCTGTGGCGCCCCCTAACGGGAGTAGCTGAAAGTAGTAGTAGTAGTAGTAGTAGTAGTAGTGGTGGTAATAGTAGTAGTAGTGGTAGTGGTAATAGTAGTAGTGGTAGTAGTAGTAATAGTAGTAGTAGTGGTAGTGGTAATAGTAGTAGTAGTGGTAGTGGTAATAGTAGTAGTAGTAGTAGTAGTGGTAGTGGTAATAGTAGTAGTGGTAGTGGTAATAGTAGTAGTAGTGGTAGTGGTAATAGTAGTAGTAGTGGTAGTGGTAGTAGTAGTAGTAGTGGTAGCGGTAATAGTAGTAGTAGTGGTAGTGGTAATAGTAGTAGTAGTGGTAGTGGTAATAGTAGTAGTAGTGGTAGTGGTGTCATGTGGCGTCACACTTTATGAGACTCTTTCTGGATTTCTTTCCAGATTACAGACGGTCTGGCCCTTGCTGGGCTTGCCCCCTGTGTTACTCATGGGGGTGCAGATAACTACAGGCCGACTACGTGTGTAATGCAGATGAGGCTCACACAGACTCGACAGCACAGCAAGGATTTATAAACCATGTGGCTGATCATCACCCATACAACACTAAGACTACTGACCAATACCAAATGTTTAAAACACCATTAAACCTCACTGTAAGGTAATGAATGAATACTGGTTTTCTGGACAGCACCAGTAAGACTAAAGCTGCAGACTTGTAAACTTGTACTTAGATGACATTTAAGCTTTATCTGTCCGTCTGTCTGTCTATCATCCATCCATCTATCAATTAATTAGATTTTTTTCCCATGCAGATCTAATGCAATCTGAACTGAGAGAGTACAGGAAAAGTCCTAAACCAAGAAAGATTCAGGAGTGTGTGTGTGTGTTTGAGATAGAGAGAGAGAGAGAGAGAGAGAGAGAGAGAGAGAGAGAGAGAGAGAGAGAGAGAGAGAGAGAGAGAGAGAGAGAGACAGACACAGAGAAGTAAACTGCCGGCTCTGATCTGAGCCAACCTCTCTTCATCAGGGATCCAGCTGGGCAGGTTGCATGCAACACTGAGGCTTTGATGGTTGCAGATACCAGCTTTTTTTTTTTACCTCTCTCTTCTTCTGCATACTCCTCCAACCCCCCCCCCCCTCCTCTCTCTCTCACTCTCAGTGGAGCGGTGGCATGGACCAGAGTGAGCCTTCAACAGGCACAGGTGGTGTTGCTCACTCCAATTTAGCTCAAACTCCCAACTTGAAATAGCTCGGCTGTCACACACAATCTGCAGCGCGGGACAGACCGCTGACTCTGTTGGAGGAGAACGGCGAAGCAGACTGGAGGGGAAGTGTGAAGGGAGGAGGAGGGGAGGCAGGGAGAGGAGCAATGAAGAGAGAGAGAGAGAGAGAAACCCCCCCCTGCTGTGTTCTTCTTCTCCTCTGGCAGCTCATGTTCCCTCAGAGGTCAGAGCAGCCAGCAGTGTGTTTGTCATGAGGCCGGACCGCCCGCCACGCGCAGGACCCGCTCTGTTAGCTGGGGCCAACAGGAGGCGTCTGTCCCCGTCACCCGCCCATCTCCGAACCCCCCCCCCCGAAGGGTAAAAAGGTGGTGCTGACCTGCAGGAGTTCAGCGGACAAAACTTGACAAAGCCCGGGCACAACAGATGAGAATAAGATAGTCAAAACCAGATCAAGAACAATGATAATTATATAATCCACATAAAATAAACTAGCCAACTGTAGTATGAACACTGGAACCAGGACTCCAGATCACCAGTTTGACTTCTGTAAAGTCACCTTGAAGACCAGAGAAGCTGTTTGCTGTTCCACATGAAAACTGATGAACCCCTGCTAGATATAAGGACATCTATCCATCTAGTTTTAAAGCACATTTATCCATCCATTAACTGAACCGCTTCTCCTGCTCTTAGGGTGGCAGGATGCTGGAGCCTATCCCAGCAGTCACTGGGCAGCAGGCAGGGAGACACCCTGGACGGGCTGCCAGGCCACCACAGGGTCTACACACACACACACACACACACACACACACACACACACACACACACACACACACACACACACACACACACACACACGCACACCCTTTCATACCTAGAGACAATTTAGTACGGCCGAGTCACCTGACCTACATGTCTTTGGACTGTGGGAGGAAACCGGAGCCCCCGGAGGAAACCCACGCAGACACGGGGAGAACATGCACACATATAAACACATTGACACACATTTACACACATATAAACACATTGGCACACATATAAACACATTGACACACATATAAACACATTTACACATATATAAACAAATTTACACACATTGACACACATATAAACACACTGACACACATATAAACACATTGACACACATATAAACACATTGACACACATTGACACACATATAAACACATTGGCACACATATAAACACATTGACACACATAAACACATTGACACACATATAAACACATTGACACACATTGACACACATATAAACACATTGACACACATATAAACACATTGACACACATATAAACACATTGACACACATATAAACACATTTACACACATTGACACACATATAAACACATTGACACACATATAAACACATTGACACACATTTACAAACATATAAACACATTGACACACATTGACACACATATAAACACATTGACACACATTGACACACAGGGCTGCCGAAGAGACTGGGACGCTCTCAAAGGTGTGTTTCTGTCTTAAAAGGAGGGCGGAAGAACCGAGATAGCCTTGTGTGTGTGTGTGTATGTGTGTGTGTGTGTGTGTGTGTGTGTGTGTGTGTGTGCAACAGGGGTATCACGTGCATAAAGGTGTGAGGTTCTGAGAATAAACCTCAAATGCCTATAAAGCCAAAAGAGGTGGAAAAAACAGATTTCGGCTCAGGGATGAAAGGTGGATTGCAGTTATGTGAAAACCTAATGCACCCTTCTTCCATGCCATCTCTCTCTCTCTCTCCATCGTTCAGCTCTTCCTCTCTCGCTCACAAACACCCCCCCCCCCATGAAACACATACGGGGACACACACATACAAACACATCCGCAGTATAATTGTCTTAAGTGCAGATAGTCACTTCAGAGGTGCATTAACTGCTAATACCTTCTGAGGACCCCTGCGGTCACACAGCTCACCAACAGCAAGGCATTCACACACACACACACACACACACACACACACACACACACACACACACACACACACACACACACACACACACACACAGTAACACAGCAACACAGAAAGTGCATAAAGAGAGTGAGCAGTGAGAGTGGTGAGTGTGTGATTTCTTTGACGGCGTGCATACAAAAGCCTTGTTGTTTGTGCCGTAGCAACCGCCATCTTGGACGATCTTCCTTTCCTAACACACGCTTGTGAAGTCCGCTCTTATTTTCACTGCCTGCTGATGGAGATGACAACCTGCACATACCACACGCTGCCCCACCTACACCACTAGCCCTGCAACAAGACTGGTCCCAGTCCACCTGCTTTAACTTTGCTGTCCAGAGACAACCGTCCAGCTCCATGTCTGTCTATCTGTCTATCTATGTGTCTGTCTGTCTGTCAGTCAGTCTGACAGTCAGACAGTGGAAAACCAATGGGAAAACACGGAGCAAGTATTAGAATGGTTTAGGAACACAGATGACAAGAAGAACTGCACATTCATATGTTCTGATATGTGCCAGTTCTGCCCCTCCATAAGCAGAGTTACTGCTACCCAAGCCACTGACTTCGCCGCTAAACCCACAGTGATATCCGAGCAAGACAGAGACATTATATACCAAGACAGAGACATTATATACCAAGACAGAGACATTATACACCAGGACAAAGACATTATATACCAAGACAGAGACATTATATACCAGGACAGAGACAATATACACCAAGACAGAGACATTATACACCAGGACAGAGACAATATACACCAAGACAGAGACATTATACACCAGGACAGAGACATTATATACCAAGACAGAGACATTATACACCAGGACAGAGACAATATACCAAGACAGACAATATACACCAAGACAGAGACATTATACACCAGGACAGAGACATTATATACCAAGACAGAGACATTATACACCAGGACAGAGACAATATACCAAGACAGACATTATACACCAGGACAGAGACATTATATACCAAGACAGAGACATTATATACCAAGACAGAGACATTATACACCAGGACAGAGACATTATATACCAAGACAGAGACATTATACACCAGGACAGAGACATTATACACCAGGACAGAGACATTATATACCAAGACAGAAACATTATATACCAGCACAGAGACATTATATACCAGCACAGAGACATTATACACCAGGACAGAGACATTATATACCAAGACAGAGACATTATACACCAGGACAGAGACAATATACACCAAGACAGAGCCATTATACACCAGGACAGAGACATTATATACCAAGACAGAGACATTATACACCAGGACAGAGACAATATACCAAGACAGAGACATTATACACCAGGACAGAGACATTATATACCAAGACAGAAACATTATATACCAGCACAGAGACATTATATACCAGCACAGAGACATTATACACCAGGACAGAGACATTATATACCAAGACAGAGACATTATACACCAGGACAGAGACAATATACACCAAGACAGAGCCATTATACACCAGGACAGAGACATTATATACCAAGACAGAGACATTATACACCAGGACAGAGACAATATACCAAGACAGAGACATTATACACCAGAGCAGAGACATTATACACCAGGACAGAGACAATATACCAAGACAGAGACATTATACACCAGCACAGAGACATTATATACCAAGACAGAGACATTATATAGCAGCACAGAGAGCTGCATGCCTCAACACATAATATCGTCCCACAACACAAGAATCATCAACAAATCAATGACACCTTCATCACAACCGGACCCCCCAACTGCAACTGCCGTGTGAACGACTCATGCCCCCCCGAAAGAAAAGGCCAGACGAAGGGAGTTATGTACCAAGCTACGGTGACGAGAGAGGACAACGGCAACATGGAGACATCCGTAGGTCTAACAGAGGGGACACTCAAAAAGAGCTGTAATGCACGTGTAGCTTTACAAACAACTGTTTAAAGAATGTCACATGTTTAAGTCCTTATATTTGGTCACTGGCGGACAGAAACATTAATTATTCACCCACCTGGAAAATCCTCTCAAAGAACAAAACATATTCACCCAGCGGTACAATGTGTAACCTGTCTAACTGACACATATTTTATCCTCTGCAAACCACAAATGTCCACACTGAACAACAGGAATGAACTGGCCAGCAGTTGCACACATACACTACCGTTCAAAAGTTTGGGATCACATTGAAATGTCCATATTTTTGAAGGAAAAGCACTGTACTTTTCAATGAAGATAACTTTAAACTAGTCTTAACTTTAAAGAAATACACTCTATACATTGCTAATGTGGTAAATGACTATTCTAGCTGCAAATGTATGGTTTTTGGTGCAATATCTACATAGGTGTATAGAGGCCCATTTCAAGCAACTATCACTCCAGTGTTCTAATGGTACAATGTGTTTGCTCATTGGCTCAGAAGGCTAATTGATGATTAGAAAACCCTTGTGCAATCATGTTCACACATCTGAAAACAGTTTAGCTCGTTACAGAAGCTACAAAACTGACCTTCCTTTGAGCAGATTGAGTTTCTGGAGCATCACATTTGTGGGGTCAATTAAACGCTCAAAATGGCCAGAAAAAGAGAACTTTCATCTGAAACTCGACAGTCTATTCTTAAATTGCTAAGAAATTGAAGATTTCCTACACCGGTGTGTACTACTCCCTTCAGAGGACAGCACAAACAGGCTCTAACCAGAGTAGAAAAAGAAGTGGGAGGCCGCGTTGCACAACTGAGCAAGAAGTACATTAGAGTCTCTAGTTTGAGAAACAGACGCCTCACAGGTCCCCAACTGGCATCTTCATTAAATAGTACCCGCAAAACACCAGTGTCAACATCTACAGTGAAGAGGCGGCTGCGGGATTCTGGGCTTCAGGGCAGAGTGGCAAAGAAAAAGCCATATCTGAGACTGACCAATAAAAGAAAAAGATTAAGATGGGCAAAAGAACACAGACATTGGACAGAGGAAGACTGGAAAAAAGTGTTGTGGACGGATGAATCCAAGTTTGAGGTGTTTGGATCACAAAGAAGAACGTTTGTGAGACGCAGAACAAATGAAAAGATGCTGGAAGAATGCCTGACGCCATCTGTTAAGCATGGTGGAGGTAATGTGATGGTCTGGGGTTGCTTTGGTGCTGGTAAGGTGGGAGATTTGTACAGGGTAAAAGGGATTCTGAATAAGGAAGGCTATCACTCCATTTTGCAACGCCATGCCATATCCAGTGGACAGCGCTTGATTGGAGCCAATTTCATCCTACAACAGGACAATGACCCTAAACACACCTCCAAATTGTGCAAGAACTATTTAGAGCAGAAGCAGGCAGCTGGTATTCTATCGGTAATGGAGTGGCCAGCGCAGTCACCAGATCTGAACCCCATTGAGCTGTTGTGGGAGCAGCTTGACCGTATGGTACGCAAGAAGTGCCCATCCAACCAATCCAACTTGTGGGAGCTGCTTCTGGAAGCGTGGGGTGCAATTTCTCCAGATTACCTCAACAAATTAACAGCTAGAATGCCAAAGGTCTGCAATGCTGTAATTGCTGCAAATGGAGGATTCTTTGACGAAAGCAAAGTTTGATGTAAAAAAAATCTTATTTCAAATACAAATCATTATTTCTAACCTTGTCAATGTCTTGACTCTATTTTCTATTCATTTCACAACATATGGTGGTGAATAAGTGTGACTTTTCATGGAAAACACAAAATTGTTTGGGTGATCCCAAACTTTTGAACGGTAGTGTAGATATAAGCACCTATTTTGTAATTACAAATAAATCATGACAATAGACAAATACCCCCCCCCACTGGACCGTTAGCGATCACGTGCTTTTGAGTTTTTGAATGTCGCTCCTCTCCCTTCCCCATTGCACGTTGTGCATGTGATGTGCATGACCAGGCAGTAGACGGTATGTTCTTTCCTCCAGTAGCTTTACTGACAGCTGATGATTGCTTATGGCATGAAACAGGGTTGTACTGTCTCATAGGAGATTATATATATATATATATATATATATATATATATATATATATATATATATATATATATATATATATATTTTTGGTGGCACGGTGGCCCAGTGGTTAGCGCCGGTTTCCTCCAACAGACCAAAGATATGAATGTAGGTGAATGGGAGATCGTAAATTGCCCACAGGTGTGTGAATGTGTGTGTTGGTGATGGACTGGAGACCTGTCCAGGATTCCACCCAACGAGCTCTGGGAAAAGCTGCAGCACCCCACCACCCTACTTAGGTTAAACGGCTTGGAAAATGAATGAACGGGGAAAAAAATACATGTTTCCTGGGAAAACTGGCAGGTGAAAACCCAAACGCAGGACCGGCAGAAAGAGAGGGTACAGTAACAGATTAATGGCCAAGACAGGAAGGGGTCAGTACACATGAAGTCAGCCTGACAGGTGACCAGACAGACATGCAAAACAGGTTAAAATCTCAAGTTACCAGGTTTTCAGTCCAAACAGGTGAAGGAAGAGATGCCACAATGGGCAGGCAGAAACAAGGTGCAGGAGACGGGCAGGCGGTGGACTGGTAAGGGGAGAGCAAATGAAATGCTGGACACAAGTCAATGTGGCAAGAGACCAGGGACACCAGGGAGGATATGAGCTGCAGGGAATGAGGGAATGGGGGCAGGTGTGGGATACACGGGGCTAACTGAGGACAAAACCAGGGGCAGGAAGTGACACCACAAGTCAGGTGAGCACTTCAAAATAAAGCAGGAAGGACAACAGGCGGTTGAGGTTATGAGTGACCTGAACAGGGGGAACGACTGAGGCCATGAGACGACATCTGTCAGTCTGTCTGTCTATGTAGTCTAGTCTGTAAAACTGTAAAAAGGGATGAATGTAAATACTGTAGATTTGAAATACAAGGGCAATATGATGAAATTAGTCATTATGACATTTGTGAGATCAACACTGTTTCATCTTATCAACACTGTTTCATCATATCAACACTGTTCCATCATATCAACACCATTCAATCATATCAACACTGTTCCATCATATCAACACCGTTTCATCTTATCAACACTGTTTCATCATATCAACACTGTTCAATCATATCAACACTGTTCCATCATATCAACACTGTTTCATCATATCAACACTGTTCAATCATATCAACACCGTTTCATCATATCAACACTGTTCCATCATATCAACACTGTTCAATCATATCAACACCGTTTCATCATATCAACACTGTTCCATCATATCAACACTGTTTCATCATATCAACACTGTTCAATCATATCAACACTGTTCCATCATATCAACACCGTTTCATCATATCAACACTGTTCAATCATATCAACACCGTTTCATCATATCAACACTGTTCAATGATATCAACACTGTTCCATCATATCAACACCGTTTCATCATATCAACACTGTTCAATCATATCAACACTGTTCCATCATATCAACACCATTTCATCATATCAACACTGTTCAATCATATCAACACCGTTTCATCATATCAACACCGTTTCATCATATCAACACCGTTTCATATCAACACCGTTCCATCATATCAACACCGTTTCATCTTATCAACACTGTTCCATCATATCAACACTGTTCAATCATATCAACACCGTTTCATCATATCAACACTGTTCAGTCATATCAACACTGTTCAATCATATCAACACCGTTTCATCATATCAACACCGTTCCATCTTATCAACACTGTTCAATCATATCAACACTTCCATCATATCAACACTGCTCCATCATATCAACATTGTTCAATCATATCAACACCGTTTCATCATATCAACACTGTTCAATCATATCAACACCGTTTCATCATATCAACACTGTTCCATCATATCAACACCGTTTCATCATATCAACACTGTTCAATGATATCAACACTGTTCCATCATATCAACACCGTTTCATCATATCAACACTGTTCAATGATATCAGCACTGTTCCATCATATCAACACCGTTTCATCATATCAACACTGTTCAATCATATCAACACTGTTCCATCATATCAACACCGTTTCATCATATCAACACTGTTCCATCATATCAACACTGTTCAATCATTTTAACACCGTTTCATATCAACACTGTTTCATCTTATCAACACTGTTCCATCATATCAACACTGTTCCATCATATCAACACTGTTCAATCATATCAACACCGTTTCATCATATCAACACCGTTTCATCATATCAACACTGTTCAATCATATCAACACCGTTCCATCTCATCAACACTGTTCAATCATATCAACACTTCCATCATATCAACACTGTTCAATCATATCAACACTGTCCCATTATATCAACACTGTTCCATCATAAACACTGTTTCATCTTATCACCACTGTTTCATCATATCAATGCTGTTTCATCATGTCAACACTGTTCCATCATGTCAACACTGTTTCATCATATCAACACTGTTCCATCATATCAACACTGTTTCATCATATCAACACTGTTCCATCATGTCAACACTGTTTCATCTTATCACCACTGTTCCATCATATCAACACTGTTCCATCATATCAAAACTGTTTCATCATATCAACACTGTTCCATCATATCAACACTGTTCCATCTTATCATCACTGTTTCATCTTATCACCACTGTTTCATCTTATCATCACTGTTTCATCATATCAACACTGTTCAATCATATCAACACTGTTCCATCATATCAAAACTGTTTCATCATATCAACACTGTTTCATCATATCAACACTGTTCCATCATATCAACACTGTTTCATCTTATCATCACTGTTCCATCATATCAACACTGTTCCATCATATCAACACTGTTTCATCTTATCACCACTGTTCCATCATATCAACACTGTTCCATCATGTCAACACTCTGTTTCATCTTATCACCACTGTTCCATCATATCAACACTGTTTCATCTTATCACCACTGTTTCATCATATCAACACTGTTCCATCATATCAACACTCTGTTTCATCGAAGAAGAAAAAATGCAGACTGTGCCTTTGATTAAAAAGATTGGCTGGTCAATGAATTGTCCATCAGAGGACTTGCAAAAGAGAGAGAGAGAGAGAGACAGACAGACAGACAGACAGACAGACAGACAGACAGAGAGACAGACAGAGAGACAGACAGACAGACAGACAGACAGACAGACAGACAGACAGACAGAGAGAGAGAGAGAGAGAGAGAGAGAGAGAGAGAGAGACTTTCATCTTCTGGCTTCAAACACGGTGCTTAAAATTGAGTTTTAGTCACCGTGCCTCTGACATGGTGAACGGCCCTCAGCGTGTGACGGCTCACACTCAGCGGTGTCAGCAGGGAGCCGGCTCAAAAGCAACACGCAACACACACACACACACACTTGACATAAGAGGAACGAGCCAATATGGAGGCTGTGGTATGATGGATACTTCGGCGAAACAGACAGAGAGAGACCCGAGTGTTTCTGTCTGAAAACTGAGGCATCATATTTAACAGAGCTCCATATATCAACTACACACCAAAGGAACAAAATGTGTGTGTGTTAGCACACAAGGAGGTGCTTAACTTTTAAGAGCTCTGACTCATCTTTTTTCATGTGTATGTTCAGCGTGCGTTCATGCCTTTCTCTGCAGAGGGACGGATATGGCTGTTTGTGTGTGTGTGCATGCGTGTGTGCGCACGTGTGTTATTGAGCGGTGCATACGTGCACGTCCAGCTGCTTACCTTGACACAGATTTTGCAAGCACACCCACATTAAGTCTCATGTGAACTGCGATGACACACGGAAAAGCGGAGGAGTGAGATGGACTGCGGATGAACGGCAAAACTCCAATGAGGAGCAATTAAACCTTCCTCTGTTAACACCTCCCCTTTCCCTCCTCTCTCCCCCTTCCCTCCCCTCTCCCCCTCTGTCTCTGAGGTGGCTTCATGTTGTTTGTTTTAATTATTTTTCTGCATGCAAATATGGTTTTCCTTCCTAACAACTGGCTGAGTGAGTCACCTTTGAAAGACATGAGAGAGAGACAGAGAGAGACAGAGAGATGGAGACAGAGAGAGACAGAGAGACATACAGAGCGAGTGACAGAAAGAGACAGAGAGAGAGAGAGATGGAGAAAGAGAGAGCGAGAGATAAAACAAATGAAGCAATTTGAATTTGAGAGTGAGACAGAGAGAGACAGAGAGAGATGCAGAAAGAGAGAGCGTGAGCAAGAGAGTGACAGAAAGAGAGAGAGACACAGAGAGAGAGAGAGAGAGAGAGAGAGAGAGAGACATACAGAGCGAGTGACAGAAAGATAGACACAGAGACAGAGCGAGTGACGGAAAGAGACAGAGAGAGGGAGAGAGAGAGAGAGAGAGAGAGAGATGGAGAAAGAGAGAGCGAGTGCGAGATAAAGCAAATAAAACAATTTGAATTTGAATTTGAGAGAGAGAGAGAGTGATAACAGGAGACAGGAAAAGAGAGACTTTGTTATTGATCGGGTGGGAGCCATCTTTGGAGGAGTCATAACAGCCATTTAATCAATCATTGACGCACAAAATAGAAGAGATGGAAAGACAGAGAGAGAAACAGATGGAAGACAGCAGGACAGAAAGACAGAAGAAGAAGAAAAGTGACTGAGTAAGAGTTGGTTCTTTCCTCCAGACCAGTTTCCGACAGCAGCCAGGTCATCCCACGGCACATCAGGACAACTTATTAGAAATGAGGAATTCTGGCAGGAATCTGAGTTTACATAAACACAAGAAATACCAAATATTCACACTACGCACAATGACACCCCAAGATACAAAACTAAAGGACAAACATCAGCAACCACAGATACATCGATATAAAGTACTGGGAGGAGAGGCAAGAAAATAAAAATAACCCAGGAGTTGAATTTTAAACCGTATTCGCTTTTTTTCTTCATAAATAAATCAAAACATTTTTCTTATCCAAAATACAGGAGTGATGCTTTATGGAGGAGGAGAGGGAGGAGGTTTGGCCGGGTGCTAACAAGGTAACAGCATCCACACATAGACAGACGGGGGAGGGGGGGCGGATGGGACAGTCAGACAGAGGGGAGAGAGGAAGAACAGACAATGATAGACAAGGAGAGAGAGACTCACAACCACTGTGAGATCCCCGTACTTATGGGGGATCCCCTGTGGGACTCACAACCACTGTGAGATCCCCATACTTATGGGGGATCCCCTGCGGGACTCACAACCACTGTGAGACCCCCAAGATATACGCTACTGAGTCACTGTGTTAAACTGTACAACATTTGTTGCACTGTACAGTATGGCAGTGAGGGAAAAGGGGTTGACTGCTTCGGTGGGCAGAGATATGGAGCAGGCTTATGTGAGGACACCTATGTATTAATGTGTGATGTCATGTGAATGTGATGTGTGTTTAATATGATGTGATGTCATGTTTTAGTCTTTTGCAAACTGCTTTGGCAATGGCATATTTTCTGTTCATGCCAATAAAGCTATCTGAGATTTGAATTTGAATTTGAGAGAGAGAGGGAGGGAGAGAGAGGCAGAGAGGGGGAGAAAGAGAGGCAGAGAGAGAGAGGGGGGAGAGGGAGAGAGAGAGTGAGAGAGGCAGAGAGAGAGTGAGAGAGAGAGCAAGAGAGAGAGGCAGAGAGAAATGGGGAGATTACAGTGGGTTGGCTTTGCGCTCAAAGACAGGAGAACAAACCACTCAAAGTCATTCAGCTAATCCATCTAGACAACACTCTCACACACACACACACACACACACACACACACACACACACACACACACACACACACACACACACACTTCAGGAACGCCGAGACCTCGTCATTCCTCTCTCTCTCTCTCTCTCTCTCACACACACACACACACTCATTTGCTATTACTCTCATCTCACTCTGCTTCCTGACAGCCCCGACCTCCCCACTCCCCCAAACTCACTCACACACACACACACACACACACACACACACACACACACACACTCACACACACACACACACACACACACACACACACACACACACACACACACACACACACACACACACACACACACACACACACAGCTTTCCGACTGTTAAAAGGAGAGCGAGATGAAAAGCACGCACGTCAGGGAAAAGGGAGGAGAAGTTGGACGGCGAGGAGGAGGCGGAGGACAGTGTGTGATGGGAGGAAGAGAGACGGGATGTGGAGGTGGAGGTGTAGGTGGAGGTGGGTTAACTAACAACTGAGGTTCCTGCCACAGGGAAGGAGGCATGGAGAAAGGGAGTCGGGGGAGGAGGGGAGGAGGTTGCAGTAGCATGTACTTCACCTCCGGACCACCCAGACAGAGATGGAGACAGAGATGGAGGGATAACCCGACTCATTCATTCCCAGCTATGTGTCATGATTTGGTCTTAAGGGGAAACTGACAGTTTGGATTTCTTTCCTTCCTTGATGGGGTTTTCTCACCAGACGCTACACCTCGGCTTCAGTTTCCCCACAATGCTTCATGACTGTCACGGTCCTCACAGGTCAGACAAGGAATCCTGGACGGAACCGCCGCCAGTCAGTCTGTATCTGGGAATCTTAAAACAGGGACATTTACTTAGCTTTAACACAAGAACCCATACCCATACATCATTCCCAAAAACACACACACACAGGGCGGTGTGGCGGTCTATTCCGCTGCCTACCAACATGGGGATCGTCGGTTCGAATCCCTGTGTTACCTCTGGCTTGGCCAGGTGTCCCTACAGACACAATTGGCTGTACAGCAGCAGTGGGCAGCTGTAGCACCTGGGGACCAACTCCAGTTCTTCTTTCCATTGCCTTGCTCAGGGGCACAGGCAGGAGTACTATTAACCCTAACATGCATGTCTTTTGAATTATATTATTGTACCAGAAGACTGTGCATAGTGCATGTGTGACAAAGAGGAGCACAGTGAGATGTCTTGTTAATGTCTGTGTGTATATACAAATCTGTTTATTTACATCTGACTGAATATTCATGTATGTGTGTGTGTGTGTGTGTGTGTGTGTGTGTGTGTGTGTGTGTGTGTGTGTGTGCGTGCTGTATTAGCTGCCAGCTGGCCTAAACATGAGATAAGGACAGCTTATCCACAGGGGTCAGCACTCGGTCCCCTTCTCTTCTCAATATACACCACCTCACTTGATGCAATCATCTGCTCCCATGGTTTCTCATACCATTGCTATGCTGATGATACCCTGCTCTTCCTATCATTCCTGCCAGATGACCTCACAGTCTCAGCACGGATATCGTCATGCCTTGCTGATATCTCTGCATGGATGAAAGAACATCACCTTCAGCTTAACCTATCTAAGACTGAGCTCCTTGTCATCCCAGCCAGTTCATCCTTACAACAACAGATCAATATCCAGCTCGGATCAACCCAACTCATGCCCACAAAGTCTGCCTGAAACCTGGGTATCATGATTGATGACCTATTAACCTTTAAGGTTCACGTGGCCTCGATTGCTCGGCCATACCAATTTGCCCTATACAACATCAGGAAAATTAGACCCTAGCTGTCTGAGCATGCAGCACAACTCATGGTACAGGCTCTTGTAATATCACACATTGACCACTGCAACTCCTTACTGGCAGGTCTCCCTGCATGCACTTTCAAACCTCTGCAAATGATCCAGAACACGGCGGTGTGTCTGGTCTTCAACCAACCCAAAACAGCAAATGTCACTCCGCTGTTCATATCCCTCCACTGGCTCCCGGTTGCTTCCCACATCAAATTCAAAACCTTAATGCTCACTTACAAAACAGCAACTAAAACGGTTCCCACCTACTTGAACTCCCTCATTCAGGTCTACACGCAGTCCTGCTCATTCCGCTCTGCCAATGAAAGGCACCTGACACTTCCGCTACAGCGGGGCCCTAAGTCACTAGCCAGACTCTTCTGTAGTTCCCCAGTGGTGGAATGAGTTACCAAGCTCCATTCGATCTGCTTAGTCCCTCTCCATCCTTAAGAAGAAGCTAAAGACCCAGATCTTCCCCCAACACCTCCACACCTGATGCTGTTAATCTAAAAAAAAAAATTAAAAAAAAATTAAATTCCCATGGGTCCGCGGTGGTGTAGCGGTCTAAGCATCGGCTTTGTGTCGATGCAGTTGCCCACGGGGGACTGGGGTTCGCGTCCCGGTCTCGTCAGATCCGACTATGGCCGGACTCGATGAAGCAGCAATCATTGGCAGCGCTGTCTTGGGGAGGGGGGCGGAGTCGGCTTGTGTTCGTCACGCGAATGCGTCTCTGTGTGTGTCGGAAAAAGCAGTGGTTCGGCCTGGAGTCGCCTTGTCACGAAAGTGGGGAGACGACTCCTTCAAGACTGCCGGCCAGGAGATGCAGTTGGCAAACGCATGCAGTATGAGGGTGGGTGTTTGAATTAAAATAGGGATCGACTGGCCACTAAATTGGGAGAAAAAAGGGAGAAATCAGAAATAAATTTATAAAAAAAATATAAAAATTCCCTTCTATGCACCGTATGCATTGCCTTTATGCATTGCCTGTTGACACCTATATGTCCTATCAGACTTGAACCTAGTTTTTTGGTACTTGTGTTGTCCCTTCCTGACTAGATCCTTCCTTGCTTGTGTTGTATTAACTCTCTGATGTATGTCGCTTTGAATAAAAGCGTGTGCTAAATGTAAATTGTAAAGACTAGCTGACAATCTCCTCACAGGAGATTAAATCCAGAGAGAGCAAGAGAGAGAGAGAGAGAGAGAGAGAGAGAGAGAGAGAGATAGAGAGAGAGAGAGAGAGAGAGAGAGAGAGAGAGAGAGAGAGAGAGAGAGAGAGCGAACAAAACTTACAGAAAGAGGCACAACTTACAGAAACAGAGGGAGAAGTTTAGAGAAAAGGAGTGAGAGAAAATGGAAAAAAGAACGAGTGAGGGAGGAGGGAACAAGAGAGAAAGAAATGACGGAATGTGAAAGAGAAAGAAAAGAGAGGAGGGGTAGAGATAAGAGGAAACATTGTAATGGACACAGAGAGAGAGACAGAGAATGGGGAGAGAAAGCGAAAGGTGAAAACCATGAACGGAGGGAAAGTGGCATCTGTTGCGCACCCCATTCCCCACCTCCGCCGATGTCACCACTTTTCCTATTGGTTTATTGTGTGTGGAGGTGGACAGGGCCCAGATGGTGTGCACAGAGAGTGACAAGTGGCTGTCAGGGGACCAAAGTGGTCTGGACCTCTGCTGCCCTGCCGCACACACACACACACACACACACACACACACAGTGTCCTGTATGTGTGTATTGGTGGTGTGTTGGTACACTGAGTGTGTAAATATAAAATATTAACATACTCTCAGGTGATAAATCCTCCTCTTCCACAGATGATGGGACAGACAGGAAGGGGAGGAGTTTGTGAGGCTGGGCTGGACACATAAAGGTGAAGGAGAACAGATGACTGTAGAGGTCAGGTGTGATGGTTTGAATGACTCAAGATCTATTGCAGTTTGTTTTGTGTGTTTTGCTGCTGTTTCTTTGAGGTTTTCCACTATCCTCTGTGTAACCAGTCTACCATGTGAAGTGTCGGGAGACTGACTTACTGACATGGAGGTTAAACGAGCAGGATGGCAGACAGTCAACGGTACTGTAAGACCCATAAAGGAACCAGCAACCTGTTGGTCTTTGACAAACTGACACAACTTGACAGAACTTTCTTTATCTAAAAACCGACAAACAGCTGCTGCAGCGGGTTAAAGCTCAAGTCTGTGATTTCCCTGATCAGTCCCTCCCTCTGACAGTGAGGACTACAAACCAGCTGTAGCAGGACTACAAACAAGGTGTAGCAGCCATTGTGGCTGGTGTGCCATTAGCTTAGCAGTAAACAGTTCCACCCTTGTAAAAATGGATCCTAGGACCAAAGCTAACACACACAGTCTGATGTGTTACAAACTACATCACACCATATGGGAAAACTGCTGTACAGCCACATTGGTTGTCATGGACACATCAGCATCACGTTTCAGTCCTGTTTCCAACACGTACGTATTTGCTGCTGCACCAGTGCTCCAACAGCGGTGTCCCAACCTGTATCTAAATCTCCTTTCGAGCAACTCACAAGAGCGTGCTGGCAGTATCTCTTCTGACTCCTCACGTCTGTCCTCTAACAGGCCATTCAGCGTCCCTCCACTTAAATGCATCAGGCTGAAGAATACTTTCATACATCAGCCTATCCTATTGCTCAACCAAAATCAGTGTGCTGCTAACTGAATCCAGAGGATATAATGTGATATGTATGTTTGTCATGACTGTCTGATGTGTTTTGTGCATCTATGATAAACTGTATGTTAAATTTGTATGTTAATCTCTTGAATGGAACTGCCTAAGGATGCAAAATGAATTTCAGTGGAAACAGACCATAAAGTTGCATTGTCTCGTATCATATCGTATCTGATCATATTGTATCATATCGTATCACATCACATTGTATCATATCTTTTCAAATATCGTATCATATATCATATTGTATCATATCATATCATATATTGTATCACATCGTATCATTTTGTATCATATATCATATCATATCTTATATTATATCATATCATATTGTAGTGTATCACATCGTATCAGTTGTATCATATTTCGTATTAAATAATATTGTATCATATATCGTATCATATCGCATCACATCGTATTGTATCATATATTGCATCATATCATATATCGTATCATATCGCATCACATCATATCGTATCATATATTGCATCATATCATATCATATATCGTATCATATTGTATCATATCATATCGTATCGTATCACACCATATCGTATCCCATCGTACCGTATCATACCGTATCGTATCACACCGTATCGTATCGTATCCTATCATATCGTATTACATGGTATCGTATCGTATCGTATCATATCGAGACACTGGAGAGTGTCTCCAACCATGGGAAACATGGCTGGTAGGATTATGAAGCCTGACTCCATCATACACATAGAGAACATGACCATTTACTAGTGGAGAAGACTCACGGATTTCAGCTTTAAGGAACACAAACGTTAGCGGCTGGAGAAGAGTGGTCAGATGAACCAGGTTTCCTAACAGGATACTGAGACAAACGTATGAGTCCATATCTCCATCATGTCGTGTTCAACACTGCAGTCTTACAAGGCTCGATGCATAAGTACATAAAGTAGTGTGTGTGTTATAAGGAAGTTTGTCTGGGGACAACTGTAGGGGAGTTGGCCTGAACGTGGGTGGGAGCAGCAAGACAGATTCTCAATTCAACACCAATCCAACACTCTGTGAAGGTGGAGATCAAAGTGGGGGCAGTGATTAAAACAGGAAGGTGTTTGGTGTGTTTGTCAATAACAAGCTAATGATTAACAGATAACTAGCTAGCATGGCAGAAAAGTCACCAGTACAGACTCCATTACAACATACAGACAGATGTGTGTCATGTTTGAGGAGAAAACACAATTAGTGCAGAAAATAAGCAAAACCTTTTTCAAGTGAAAGATGTTTCTGTCAGACCCGATGACATTTAGGTGGTCTGGCAGTGAAAATGAAGGATGGACTACCGCCGGCTGTATGTGGCGGCGTTTTGTAGCACCCAGAGTTGTGACAACACAGCCAGAGCAGTTCTGATGTGGGCTGATGTTAGATGTGGACGGACCAGAGGAAGTTGGAGGACGGTTCTACACCTTTATCATATGATGGTGAACTTCACTGCCATAATCTCAACTAGCAGTCCCCATAAGTATAGTATCATATGTGCTGTGTTTTCAATGCAGACACCGGTTCTATTGACAAGAAGAGGAGCAAGATGGGCGTCCGGGTGGCGTGGCGGTCTATTCTGTTGCCTACCAACACGGGGATCGGCAGTTTGAATCCCCGTGTTGCCTCCAGCTTGGTCGGGCGTCCCTACAGACACAATTGGCTGTGTCTGCGGGTGGGAAGCCGGATGTGGTTATGTGTCCTGGTCGTTGCGCTAGCGCCTCCTCTGGTTGGTCGGGGTGTCTGTTCGGGGGGGAGGGGGAACTGGGGGGAATAGCGTGATCCTCCAATGCGCTACGTCCCCCTGGTGAAACTCCTCACTGTCAGGTGAAAAGAAGCGGCTGGTGACTCCACATGTATGGGAGGAGACATGTGGTAGTCTGCAGCCCTCCCCGGATCGGCAGACGGGGTGGAGTAGCGACCGGGCCCGCTCGGAAGAGTGGGGTAATTGGACAGATACAATTGGGGAGGAAAAAAAAAGAGGAGCAACATTACTAATCCCACAGGATATCTTGATAAGCGTTAGGTACATCCATTAACATCAGCACACGGCGTTCCTTTCCAGCGGGTAAAACCGTTTCTGTACCAGCAACAAACCACAAACATGATGATCAACTCAGCTCTAAACCAGTGACCTGCTCCGTCAGCACAACCTGCTCCACTTCACCATCTACAATACAAATCCACTGCAAGGCAGAAACCTGGAGTCAACATAGACCAGAAACCACAAGGAACCCGGAACACCGTGCCACAGCTGCTGCGGCGGCGGGGGCCCTGCAGACGGAGGCTGTTCTGGCAGTAAATGGGGCAACGCACAGCACAAGTCCAGCATGCATCCTGTTTTATTGTTAGTTTTATTTATTTACAAAAAACCCTCTGATTTAATTCAAATACGATAAAATCCAGATGACGTGCCGGACTTTTCTAAGTCCTCCGCCACTATTCACAAACCACTACAGATCACAACAAAACACCACACAGGTCACATGGTCCCGGTTATTTTGTTCCGTGAGGAGAAACGGTCCAAACTGCATTTGCATGTACAGGAAAATCAGACAGGTTTTTGTACAAACTGGATCACGGAAGTGACCGATATGTCTTTCAGAATTCCTGCTTTCTGTCTGCAGACCCCTCGTCTGTTTTCACATGCTTTTTTCTCAGTTACCAAAAGGTCAACGTTGAGACTTCATATTTCTACTGGACGTCTTTCAACAGCATTATTTCTGTTTCCACCAGTCAGTCTGTCTCTCTCTCTCCCTCTCTCTCTCGGTCTCCCTCTCTGTCATGTGTTAGCATGGAGCGGTGTGAGTGGTGTGGACAGGCCAGTCAGTGTGTGTGTCATGAGGAAGGCGCTCTGGGACAGGGTTTAATGGATAGAGCCTGAGGAGTGTCTTTATTTCTTTATGGGTCATGTGTTCTTCCTCCCAAAGACTCTTAATACGCTTTATCGCTCTCTCTCTTCTTCACTGTGCCCGCTCTCTCTTTTTGTCCTTAACTCTCGCTATCAAATCATGGTTGGCACACAGACACACACAGACACAGACACAGACACACACAGACACACACACACACAGACACACACACACACACACACACACACAGACTGTCTGAGCTGTCCGTCCTTGATCTGTGTGGATCAGAGTGTTTTTTTTTTCCCAGGGAGTTTCTGGCTCATTCTTTATGAAATGAGGAGAAATGAATGATGGGACTTGGGGCTCTGAGGCCACAGCCCTGCCTCACCCACAGCAACACGCCCTGGGAAATGAAGTGCCCCAGACTCAGGGACACCGGAGCTTCTCCCTCACTGGGACCAATGATGTGTGCGTGTGCGTGTGTGTGGTGGTGGTGACGGTGGTGGTGGTGGTGGTGGGGGGCAGCTCGTCCTTCAGGCTCACCTCGGCCCTGTGGGCCCCTCCTGGGGGTCTTCTCAGCGGGGCGTTCGGTGGCGTTTTAGTGGCCCTGGCTGAAATTTACTGCTGTGAAACTCCGAGATTTGAAGAGAAGGCTAGGACCACTTGTCTCCTCTGTCTCTCTATCCATTTCTCTCTCTATCCTCCCTCTTTGTCTCTCTATCCATTTCTCTCCTTATCCTCCCCCTTTTTCTATGTACTGTCTCCAGGCCTTTTCTTCCAGTCTGTCCACCCATCTGAAGGACTTTGTTGTTTTTATCCATCATTACTCGCCTCAGCGTTACTGATCCACCTGCTGCACATTCACACCCATCACACCGACACAGCCTGCACCATGTTCCAGATGATTCCTTACTGCCACCTCACGACGCCTGCAGGCCCACACAAGAACTCATCTGTTAACTGCCGACTCTCCTGGACTAACTTTGGATAAGAGCCTATACTAAATGAGTAAATCTACAGTGTCCAAGCGGGGGTTTATTTTGCATCGACGGCAGCACAGCCCCCAAACTCTGAGCCTGATTCAAGTGACATGGGTAAACAGTCGGACATACACAACACTGGTCCTGTCATATGAACTAACCACAGACACATGAGGTTATCATAGCTCCTGCTGGAATGGTCTGAAAGATGCAGGTATGTGCTCACCATATCAGGAAGTATAGGACAGAAATGCTGAGATGTGGCGTCCGGGTAGCGTGGCGGTCTATTCCGTTGCCTACCAACAGGGATCTCCGGTTCGAATCCCCGTGTTACATCTGGCTTGGTCGGGCATCCCTACAGACACAACTGGCTGTGTCTGCGGGTGGGAAGCCAGATGTGGGTATGTGTCCTGGTCGCTGCACTAGCGCCTCTTCTGGACAGTCGGGGTGCCTTTTTGGGGGTGGGGGGGTGACTGGGAGGAATAGCATGATCCTCCCACGCACTACGTCCCCCTGGTGAAACTCCTCACTGTCAGGTGGAAAGAAGCGGCTGGCAACTCCACATGTATCAGAGGAGACATGTGGTAGTCTGTAGCCCTCCCCAGATTGGCAGAGGGGGTGGTGAAGCAACCAGGATGGCTCGGAAGAGTGGGGGAATTGGCAATTGGGGAGAAAAAACAAAAAAAGAATTGCTGAGATGTTTTAACAGAGACACACCGACCGACCGCCTTTCTACCATGTTGACCTTTTTATGCAGGTTTTTAATAAAGACAACATGAGGCATTTCCTTCATTGACAAGTGTGGTGCAGGAGGATGGAGATGTGGCTGCAGGGGGCCATGTGTGGTGCAGGAGGATGGAGATGTGGCTGCAGGGGGACAAGTGTGGTGCAGGAGGAAGGAGATGTGGCTGCAGGGGGACATGTGTGGTGCAGGAGGAAGGAGATGTGGCTGCAGGGGGGCATGTGTGGTACAGGAGGATGGAGATGTGGCTGCAGGGGGACATGTGTGGTGCAGGAGGATGGAGATGTGGCTGCAGGGGGACATGTGTGGTGCAGGAGGATGGAGATGTGGCTGCAGGGGGACATGTGTGGTACAGGAGGATGGAGATGTGGCTGCAGGGGGACATGTGTGGTGCAGGAGGATGGAGATGTGGCTGCAGGGGGACATGTGTGGTGCAGGAGGATGGAGATGTGGCTGCAGGGGGACATGTGTGGTGCAGGAGGATGGAGATGTGGCTGCAGGGGGACATGTGTGGTGCAGGAGGATGGAGATGTGGCTGCAGGGGGACATGTGTGGTGCAGGAGGATGGAGATGTGGCTGCAGGGGGACATGTGTGGTGCAGGAGGATGGAGATGTGGCTGCAGCGGGACATGTGTGGTGCAGGAGGAAGGAGATGTGGCTGCAGGGGGACATGTGTGGTGCAGGAGGATGGAGATGTGGCTGCAGGGGGACATGTGTGGTACAGGAGGATGGAGATGTGGCTGCAGGGGGACATGTGTGGTGCAGGAGAAAGGAGATGTGGCTGCAGGGGGACATGTGTGGTGCAGGAGGATGGAGAAGTGGCTGCAGGGGGACATGTGTGGTGCAGGAGGATGGAGATGTGGCTGCAGGGGGACATGTGTGGTGCAGGAGGATGGAGATGTGGCTGCAGGGGGACATGTGTGGTGCAGGAGGATGGAGATGTGGCTGCAGGGGGACATGTGTGGTGCAGGAGGATGGAGATGTGGCTGCAGGGGGACATGCGTGGTGCAGGAGGATGGAGATGTGGCTGCAGGGGGACATGTGTGGTGCAGGAGGATGGAGATGTGGCTGCAGGGGGACATGTGTGGTGCAGGAGGATGGAGATGTGGCTGCAGGGGGACATGTGTGGTGCAGGAGGATGGAGATGTGGCTGCAGGGGGACATGTGTGGTGCAGGAGAAAGGAGATGTGGCTGCAGGGGGACATGTGTGGTGCAGGAGGATGGAGATGTGGCTGCAGGGGGACATGTGTGGTGCAGGAGGAAGGAGATGTGGCTGCAGGGGGACATGTGTGGTGCAGGAGGATGGAGATGTGGCTGCAGG
>NC_079231.1:2807646-2825146 GCF_029633865.1 Lampris incognitus | reverse complement strand
AAAATGAATGAGTGATGAACAGAGTTGGAGAGAGAGAGAGAGAGAGAGAGAGAGAGAGAGCGAGAGAGAGAGAGAGAGAGAGAGCGAGAGAGAGAGAGATGAGGCCACAACAGGTGAGGCCATGGTGGGAGTGCCACTGTATAAAAGCGTGAGGGTTTTCTGGGTAAAACAGCCATAATGGATTACATTATGCTCTAAACTCACTCTGACTCCTCTGCCTGGGTCGTCTAAATGAGCTGCTAAATGGACAGTTAACGATGTTTTTCTTTTTTCATCTCTTTAAAACAACACCTGTAAATATCACACTAACCTTAAACAGAGTATACCTCTTTTTAAATATACAACCCACATTTACGCCTGAAAAAACCCATTTTATAAAAACCACGACCACAGTGCTCATTGGCTATGCCATGGAATGGGGGCGGTCTTTTCCGCTTGTGAACCAACATGGCAGCTGTAGACGAGCCGCTATGGCGGCAACAAGAGTTACAGTGGGTTAAATGTATGATGTGGTTTAATTTAGAATAGTTAGTAAGTGGTTCAGCTTAGGGTTACGGAACAGGAAGTAGTTACCAAGCCTTGTCATCCTGTGGGAGGATCTCGATTGGATCGTTCCACTGGAAAAATTACCACTTCCTCTTTTTACCACTCGGGGCGCTCAACGGCCAGTCCGTATTATGGTTTGTTTAGTCTCCGTTTTGCTGGTCGGAACTCGAGTGTGAGTACTAACCCCGTCCCCGTCAACACGTAAGGAACGTGCAGCTTTCACTGCCTGCTGACCTCACCGAGGTCGCCCGACAGGATGCCCCCAACAGTCACTGACTGCTTTTATTTACCACACTACATTTGCTGTTTTGTTCATCTTCTTGTTAATATGGTCAGACTTGTCACATTACGTGTTTAATACGTGTGCGTGGGTCATGTAACCGCTTCACAACTTGATATTTCCAACAGGGAAGTGTTCCTTATTAATGACTGCATATAAACCCAACTCGCTCCACGGAGATGAGTAATCAAAGACAGGGAGGCTCAAACTCACCCCAGAATTCATTGCATGGGCCAAACCATATACAGATTATACCACAAGACTCAGCACCAAAATAACCGTGTTCAGAATTGTCACTATGCCATCAATTCGTCACGCTGTCTCAGACTGATGCGAGCTGATCGGATGAGGACGTCTTGGTTTCTTGTGAGTTTTCTCCATCTGTAAACTAGATTTCCCCCCACTCACACTTCCAATAAACACGTTTCCTCCGCTGACCACAGCGCACCTTTCACACCAAACAAATGACACGTCATCAACAGCGTTTACTTCCTGGTTTTACAGTGGATCGCTTTCACACCAAATGTGAACAGTGCTGGGGTTCTTGTAGACCCCAGACCCCCATTTTCTGGAGGACTCGGGTCCCCACCAGAAGCTCTAGTGTGAAAGCACCACGAATCCGTGATGTAGAGTCAAATTTTTCTCGTTTTTAAGTAGAAAGGAGTCACGTCTTCTTTCGACCACCCTGTAGATTGAAGGTGTGATGACAGGGAAAACTAGAAGCATTCAGAAACACAAAACGTGTCATCACTTTTCCTGTTAGTTGTGGTGTGTTTGTGTTGCCAGGGTTGATTCAGGTGGAGAGTCCAACATTTGTTGATGTGGATCCAGAACTGTCAAGGCCTCCTCCTTCATGGCAGTGGATGCTGTGTTGTGGTGCTGTTGTTGTGATTGTGTGTTGTGTTGTGCAGTAAAGCATTGTGGGATTGCTGGCCAAGCCTGTTGGCAGCGGCTCACATGGTTGGCTGCTGTCATAGCGATGAAGCGGTATGATGTTCTCTCCAGCAGAGATGCGTTCGCTTCAGTGGTTGACCGCAACAACACATCATGGCCGGCGTTCCTGGCAGATCTGCCGGACACAAGACACCACAGCCCGACCCGACCCGACCGGGACCGAAAACTCTCCATCCCTCCATTCTCTCCGCTTTTATCTCTCTTCTTCCTCCTCTTTTCCCATCAACACTTTGTTTCTTCCCTCTTTGTCTTCACTAGGAATCGTCGATATACATCACGAGTAACATCTGACTCAGTCTCTTCTACTCTACTATGTCTTCCTCTCCTTCCCTGTAGGTTTTTCTTCCTCTCTTCTCCCTCTTTGCCATCATATGTTTGACTCACCAAACATTCCTTCTCTTTTTATATTTTCATTTTTTAATGTCAAAGTCAATCAGCAATTCAGTCAGACAGTCAGCCATCAGTCAGTTAGAGAAACAGACACAGACAGACAGTCATACATAGTCAGGCAGTCAGATAGACAGACAGACCGACAGATGATGAGCAGGCCTTGTTATTTCGGTCTCTCTCTCCTTGCAGAGGGTTGGGAGTCAGGCCTGGGGGATGACGGCTGCTGGGTGTCTCACGTGGTTTTTGTGGAGTCTCGTCAGTCGCTCGGCGGACAGCAGCAGGCTGTTCGTTCACACCTCTGCTGTGCTCGTACGAGGTAATGCCTTTTTTCTTTTAAAAGCTCGCCACAGCTCACAACATGCCGCAGGTTTTCCGCTGAAGGGCTGCGTTAAACGTGTGCCCAATCAGGCAGCTTTCAACAGAGACGCAGCGTTAGCCAGCCCCCTCAATCACAGAACAAATTGCCAAGGAATAAAATGGTTTCCAGACAAGTAAAACACATGGAGTGCATTGAGAGTCAGTTCAGCGCGGCGCTTCGTCGGCGCTACAGAGGATGTTTCAGAGCGGCGCTCCCTCACAACATGTGTGGGCCATACGGTTGTTCAGCCTCTATCTGCCCAGGACATCCCATAATATCTTCTTGGCACCGCTACAGTCAGAAGTTCGCACACCACCTGTGTGTCCTGCTCACTCTGCTCTGTGTGTGTGTGTGTGTGTGTGTGTGTGTGTGTGTGTGCGTGTGTTGAATGTGGGTGTTCAAACCTACAACACCTGGTCAATCTTAAGTGCACCCATCTGTATGGTGTTGTGTTGTCTGTGTGTAGGAGTGTGTGTGTGTGAGAATTTACACAGACATCTGGGATGAACCAGGACTTCCAGAGAAGGCGGCTCAGTTATCATCACTGAAATCTGATTTGCTCACAGCGTGCACGTGTGGACGCGGGTTCAAAGCCGAGCCGTGACAGGACAGAGAACACATACACCTGTTTACCTGGGCGGCATCTGGAAGGTCACATTGTTTCTTCATCTCGCCTGCAGGTAAACTACTGTTGCTTACACATGACACCGTTTCTTCTCTTGCCGTGAAGCCAAGCAGGGCCGTGGTCAGGCTCACAATGGGGGGGGGGGTCTTATTCAAGATGACCTTTGACCTACTAGAAACTAGTATTACACTATTACCATGGCAGACAGGTAAGACTGTAACATAGTTTGTCATTCAATGGTATTTTATCAGAATGAAATTCAGATAAGGGGTGTAAGAAAATATCAATACACATGAATATCGCGATATTACCTTTTGTGATACTGTCTCGATTCTCAAAACCACCATATCAATTTTTAATTGTTTACATGTAAAGGTTCATGACAAACATTTTGTATTGTGTGTAACCCCACAACCGCTAGACAACAGTGTTGTAATCTATCTTCAGCCATTTGACTCTTCCAATCCAACCCAACAACGTAAACTGGGACAGGAAGTAGCATAAGCACAAAGAACACAGGCCTATGAAATCACAGTATATCACCTTTCTTACAGTATCACAGTATATCACCTTTCTTATAGTATCACTATATATCACCTTTCTTACAGTATCACAGTATATCACCTTTCTTATAGTATCACTGTATATCACCTTTCTTATAGTATCACAGTATATCACCTTTCTTATAGTATCACAGTATATCACCTTTCTTATAGTATCACTGTATATCACCTTTCTTACAGTATCACTGTATATCACCTTTCTTATAGTATCACAGTATATCACCTTTCTTATAGTATCACAGTATATCACCTTTCTTATAGTATCACAATATATCACCTTTCTTATAGTATCACAGTATATCACCTTTCTTATAGTATCACTATATATCACCTTTCTTATAGTATCACAGTATATCACCTTTCTTACAGTATCACTATATATCACCTTTCTTATAGTATCACAATATATCACCTTCCTTATAGTATCACTATATATCACATTTCTTATAGTATCACTATACATCACCTTTCTTATAGTATCACTATATATCACATTTCTTATAGTATCACTATATATCACCTTCCTTATAGTATCACTATATATCACCTTTCTTATAGTATCACAGTATATCACCTTTCTTATAGTATCACTATATATCACCTTTCTTATAGTATCACAGTATATCACCTTTCTTATAGTATCACTATATATCACCTTTCTTGTAGTATCACTATATATCACATTTCTTATAGTATCACTATATATCACCTTTGTTACAGTATCATAATATATCACCTTTCTTATAGTATCACTATATATCACCTTTCTTACAGTATCACAATATATCACCTTTCTTACAGTATCACAATATATCACCTTTCTTATAGTATCACTATATATCACCTTTCTTATAGTATCACTATATATAACCTTTCTTATAGTATCACTATATATCACCTTTCTTATAGTATCACTATATATAACCTTTGTTACAGTATCACTATATATCACCTTTGTTACCGTATCACAATATATCACCTTTCTTACAGTATCACTATATATCACCTTTCTTATAGTATCACTATATATCATCTTTGTTACAGTATCACTATATATCACCTTTCTTATAGTATCACTATATATCACCTTTGTTACAGTATCACTATATACCACCTTTCTTATAGTATCACTATATATCACCTTTCTTATAGTATCACAGTATATCACCTTTCTTATAGTATCACTATATATCACCTTTGTTACAGTATCACTATATATCACCTTTCTTATAGTATCCCTATATATCACCTTTGTTACAATATCACTATATATCACCTTTCTTATAGTATCACAATATATCACCTTTCTTATAGTATCACTATATATCACCTTTCTTACAGTATCACTATATACCACCTTTCTTATAGTATCACTATATATCACCTTTGTTACAGTATCACTATATATCACCTTTCTTATAGTATCACTATATATCACCTTTGTTACAGTATCACTATATATCACCTTTCTTATAGTATCACTATATATCACCTTTCTTATAGTATCACTATATATCACCTTTCTTATAGTATCACTATATATCACATTTCTTATAGTATCACTATATATCACAATTGTTACAGTATCACTATATATCACCTTTCTTATAGTATCACTATATATCACCTTTCTTATAGTATCACAATATATCACCTTTCTTATAGTATCACTATATATCACCTTTCTTATAGTATCACTATATATCACCTTTGTTACAGTATCACTATATATCACCTTTCTTATAGTATCACTATGTATCACCTTTCTTATAGTATCATTATATATCACCTTTGTTACAGTATCACTATATATCACCTTTCTTATAGTATCACTATATATCACCTTTGTTACAGTATCACTATATATCACATTTCTTATAGTATCACTATATATCACCTTTCTTATAGTATCACTATATATCACCTTTGTTACAGTATCACTATATATCACCTTTCTTATAGTATCACTATATATCACCTTTCTTATAGTATCACTATATATCACCTTTGTTACAGTATCACTATATATCACCTTTCTTATAGTATCACTATATATCACCTTTCTTACAGTATCGTGATATATCGCCATATATCGAATCGTAACCCCTGTATCATGATACGTATCGTATCGCCAGATTCTCACAAATAAACAACCCTAATTCAGATATTGTCATATCATGCCACGTTGTTTTGCCGTCTGAATTAATCTTAACAGGAATCTATAACATTACATTTCTCACAAAACGAGGTGTGAAATATGTGAGGGAGTATTATTGGAAAACTAGTTTTGCTTTAACATCATAGTTTACATTACCACACAGTTCAACGTGATGAACCTCAGTGTGTAAACATGGTGTTTTTACATGTGTAAGTAGATATCATAATATATGTTACTGTATAAAATGCTCTATGAAGATCACGATAATATCTACACCATCCAGTTCTACTAGCGGGTACCAGTATCTCAGCCTCTCTTTGCAGTTGAGATTGGAGAGTAATTCTGAATTTCAACAAGCAGAATACTTTCACAGAGCTTGTAATGGACTAGAAGTGATGGTTGAGTTGGTTTTGTTGGACTTTTCTAGATCTGGTCATTGTCTAAGTGTCCAGACTGGATGTAAGAGGACCAGGGTGGATGTGATGTCATCAGGTTTATGGACACATGTTGGGTTAAATGAGATTCACCACATCTCTGCAGAAGGTCTGATGTCCCACAGACATCCGCTGTCACTTGTATGAAGTGACACTGCAGCACTTGCTCATCCCAGGCTAATGTAAGGAGTCACTGAAACCACACTTCTTCCCATTTCTACTGAAATCTGCCCGTCGGCCGGTCGTAGTAACAGTAAGACTCCAGGCTGGTTCACTGAAACCACGCTGCTCTCTGCCATGTAACGCAAGACTGCAAAGGAAACCACGCAATCAAACTCCACAGGAGTGCACGCCGACATCTGTGTGTGTGTGTGTGTGTGTGTGTGTGTGTGTGTGTGTGTGTGTGTGTGTGTGTGTGTGTGTGTGTGTGTGTGTGTGTGCAGGGTTGTCTTTGAAATCCAGTCCTCTTTACCCGCGCCCACACGCCCACTGTGCCGTGTCGGACGGTTAGCACGATAAATATTTGACGGCCGGCAGAAGAACCTTCCAGCGTGCAGCTGTTCATCTCCACCCCTCTCACACACCATCCCCCTTCTCCCACCCTCTCTCATCCCATCTCTCATCCAACCCCCCTCCCCTCCACCCAGCCTGCCTGCATGGCTCCTGCCGGGGAGAGAGCTGGTTTAAAGCTCAATTGTGCATTTTGCAGATAAAGCAGCGAGACTACTAGAGGCGGTGTTGTGAGCGTTCGTTGCCACGGCAACAATGGTAGAGAGACCAGGTTCTCCATTACTACTTAATTTAGGCACCCTAATTGCATTCCACACAATCTGTGGCCACAATGCTATGCAGAGGAAGAGGGTTAAGGAAAAAAAGAAAACTAGGTCCTTGGTAAACTCCACTGCCTGTGAGCGAGAAAATAAAATGCCTCACAAACCGAGAGCAAGTGGCAAATGGCTTTGGAAATTCCCTTTATTGCTATTTGCCGTGATAAAATGTTTCGCTTAAAGATGAACCCAAAAACATTCAATTTCAATTTCTCTCAATCCTCAGGAGCACATTATCACGCTTTCTTTCATTTTAGGGCAGAGAGTCCAGGCTGAAATATGTTAAACGTCATCAAACGCCCCCAAAGTTAAATATAATCTCTTGTTGAATGAACCGGGTGAGGAGAGGGTGAGGAATACAGATAAATAGACAGGGAGGGAGAGAGCGGAGGAGTAAAAACACTCTAATTGTTCTTGCCTCTGAGCTCTTCTTTCCCTTCAAAAGAGCCCTCCCTTACACACACACACACACACACACAGCCCTGTGAGCCACACTGTCGCTTTGAACCTCCACAGGGCCGTGACCTCTGAGTGAAAGCCGGCCCACGATGCTTTTCTTCAGCGGCGGGTTTGAAATGATTGGTATCTGTTGAGCGTCTGTTTTCAGGTGGCTGACCTCCACCGCCGGAGGACCACAAACACTACATCCAACATGGCACCAATTATCCTGCACTCTCCACCGCCACTCAGCCCGCCCGCCCGTCCCCGCTATGCCATTAACACGACAACAAAACGTCCCTCTCACAAAGCCATCTGATCCCGTCTCTGGTCTGAGATGGTCTGTTTCAGACCTGAGATGAAACATCCCCAACAAAACGTCCATCTCAGCAAATCACTCACTCCAGGTTCTTCATCTTCGTCCACCTGGATGAACGTTTTGCCATAACAGGGAAGTTAATCCTGCTTGGGCTCGTAGGAGCGTTCCATCGCAACACAAGTGTAAAAAATCTGCCAAATATCAACCGGGACGACTGACACCTTTAGTAACAAGTGAATTTTTCTAAAAACAATTGAAGAAAAAAAACAGCTCATATTGTACGGTGATAATGTCATTTATTTAAGAATATGACATTTTTTCAAGAGTGTTCTTGAATCAAAGGATATTATCTAAACACTAATGAAGTCTTTAAATATAATGCTTTCAACAACCTGTAATCTACTCTACCCTAACAATTTAATCCAATCTACTCCTCTCTAATCATCTAATCTCATCTAATCTAATCTAATCTAATCTAATCTAATCTAATCTAATGCGTCAAGAAGATTTCCGGACACACCACTGAACACTGTGATCCTAAACTGGAAAGTCCAACATTGGATTGAGCCAGGTTGTTTTTAGAAATACAACATGTTAATATTCTTTATGATCGTAAATGACTACATGAGATGCAAGTCTTTTGTTTTTGTGTGATAACCTGCTGCCAAAGAATACTGTTTAAATGAGAAACATAAACCAGAGGAACACTTCTACAACACACAAATACATAATTTTGGCCATGCACATATGTTGGTTCTAAATTAGATTAGATATAGATTAGCTACAGATTAAATATAGATAAACTATAGATTAGAATATAGATTAGCTATTCATTAGAATAGAGATTAGAGATAGATTAGAATATAGGTTAGATATAGATTAGACATATATTAGCTAGATTAGATATTCATTAGAATATAGATTAGATATAGATTAGCTACAGATTACATATTCACTAGAATATAGATTAGAATATATGTTAGATATAGATTAGGTACAGATTAGCCAGGGATTAAATATAGATTAGACAGATTAGACATAGAGTAGATATAGATTAGACAGATGAGATATAGATTAGATATAGATTAAACATAGATTGGACAGATTAGATATAAATTAGATATAGATTAGACAGATTAGACATAGATTAGATATAGATTAGACATAGATTAGA
Source organism: Lampris incognitus (assembly GCF_029633865.1). Lineage (NCBI taxonomy): Eukaryota > Metazoa > Chordata > Actinopteri > Lampriformes > Lampridae > Lampris > Lampris incognitus. The sequence continues at coordinate 2,816,080 of NC_079231.1, read as the reverse complement.
ACATTATCCATGTAAGGAAATGTGATGATTGCAATAGATAACAGAATTAAACAGGTCATAGACAGAAAAAGGAAATATAAAACAAACACAATACTGCATCATTCTTAACACAACAGATAAACAAATAAACCACGTTAGAGTGTGTGTGCATGGATTTTAAACATCTATATAGCTGACCAACGTCCCAACCCTCCAACACTCCTCCATGTCAAAACATATTAATAAATGACGAGGAAGAGGAAGGTCGGATAAGGAAATAAACCGAAGGCTGTTCCTTACTTGTAGATGAAGGGTGGCTGACTAGCCAGGTTTTCTGGGTTCACCACTTTTCTGTCCCCCTGTCCACTGAAAGACAAAGGACCCTGTAGACACACAGAGAAGGAAAAATGTTTTAACACCAAATTCAGCAATGAACATGTGACCATGTGCATCTGCGTGCATACACCTGTGTGTGTGTGTGTGTGTGTGTGCGTGCACGCATTTATTTAGTGACTATGAGACTCCATCATGTCATATTATTTCTAAAAACCTGTTGGCTGAGATGGTGGTTGTGGTGTAAGTATGTGTATGTTTGAACTTGTGTGTGTGTGTGTGTGTTGGGTGGTGGTGGGGGTGGTGGTGGGAGGGGGTCAGTTTTGACCCCTGTCACTCTCTCCGACCTGTCCTTTGTCTTCTCTCACCCTGGTCCCCTCACACCCCCCACCCCACCCCATCCCACCAACAAAAGGACTTTTCTGGATAAGGGGGAATGTGTGTGTGTGTGTGTGTGTGTGTGTGTGTGTGTGTGTGTGTGTGTGTGTGTGTGTGTGTGTGTGTGTGTGTGTGTGTGTGTGTGTGTGTGTGCGTGTGCGGCAGGAGGGGGGTTGCACTTCTTTTAGGACTTCTTTGCCATTTTTTTCCCCTCTCCCCCCTTTTGGATTTCAGACCTATTCGTTCTCCTCATCCTCGGGAGTCGGGGGCCACCATTTATATCGTTGCCTGGGAATTAAGGGCCCCGTGGCCCCTTTTGTTCTGAGGTGGGCCGGAGCAGGGAGGGCTGGGGCTGGGGGCCGCGGAGGGCTGCCCTTTGTTCCTACGAGCAAAGAAGGCTTCAGTTCCCACACACCCGGGCCCCCCGACCCCCTCGAAGGCCCCCACAGCATGACAGAGATGAGGTAATGTTGACAGACTGCCCGGGCCTCACACAGGGACCCTGCACACACTCCTCAGGCATACTCATTTCCACACACACACACACAGGTTTACAGGTGTATGTATGGACGTAGCTGTACAGATGGGTGACAATTAAAGAAAAACCAACATTAAGTGTGTTAGTACGGTGTTGGTCCACCAGAAGCCTCTACAGTATCTTCAGTGCTCATTGTCATGGATTGGACAAGTGTCTGAACTCTACTGGAAGGATGAACACCATTCTTCCAGATGATGTTCCCTCATTTGGTGGTTTGATGATGGTGGTGGAGAGCACTGTCTAACATCTCAGTCCAACATCTCCCATAGGTGCTCAACTGGGTTAGGATCTGGTGACTGTGAAGGCCATAGCATGTGATTTGCCTGATCTTCATCTTCATCCTCACCAAACCATTCAGTGACCCCTCGTGTCCTGTGGATGGGGGCATCGTCATCTTGGAAGAGACCCCTCCCATCAGAATGGACATGTTTCATCATAGGATAAAGGTGATCACTCAGAATAATTTTGTATTGATCTGCAGTGACCCTTCCCTCTGAGGGGACAAGTGGACCCAAACCATGCCAGGAAAATGCCCCCCACAGCATAAGAGACCCCCAGACACCCTACAGTGATGGGGTCCAGGGGTCTCACAAGACACCACATTCATTTCTCTGTATCAGTACAGAAACCGGACAGAGACAGATAGAAAGAGAACGAAAGATGATTCTGGAACCATTATCTTTGTCCTCCTCCCCACTCCCTCCTCCTCCTCCTCTCTCTCCTCCACCCAACTCCAAAATATGGAAAAGTTGTTGATGCCCCCAGCTCTGACATGCCACACAGTTCATTCAGAGTTCCAGTTAGCTCTGTGTGTGTGTGTGTGTGTGTGTGTGTGTGTGTGTGTGTGTGTGTGTGTGTGTGTCTCACCGTGTCAAAGAAAATAAGCGAGAGAGAGAGAGAGAGAGAGAGAGAGAGAGAGAGAGAGAGAGAGAGAGAGAGAGAGAGAGAGAGAGAGAGAGAGAGAGAGAGAGAGAGAGAGAGAGATTTATATTTTCCTGCCACAACCTGAGAGACAGTGGGTGACGGCATCTATTGCTATTGTTGTTGTTTGATATCATAATCATTGTGGTTGTTTGATATTATAATCATTATTGTGTTGTGTTGTTTTATTTTACATGCTTTGGCAATATGTACACAAACGTATGTCATGCCAATAAAGCCCATATTGAATTGAATTGAGAGAGCGAGAGAGAGCTGCAACAACAAAGGTAGAAGACATCTGTGTAGGCAAAGTGACAGAGAGACCTCACACTTATTCTATAAACCCCTCTTTATCTTTCCTGTAATCTCTTTATTTCTGTCTTCAACGATCTCTCTCTCTCTCTCTCTCTCTCTCTCTCTCTCTCTCTCTCTCTCTCTCTCTCTCTCTCTCTCTCTCTCTCTCTCTCTCATCCCCTCCGTGCTGCGTGCCAGTCGATGGTCAGAGCCACAGGTGTAATGATTTATCAGGCTGGCTGCAGCTCGCTGTCACCAGGAGAAACTGGAAAAGATCAATTTACAGCTGCCGGGGTGCAAGGAGAGTTATTGACATAACACGGCCCATCACCACATACATTCTGCAGCACATCATTCTGAACTATCTCTCACCCGCTCTCTCTCGTCTCATTCTCCTCCATGCTCCACTGCCATCGCTCTCTTTCCTCCTCTAAATCTGTTCACGCTCTTGGGGTTTGTGCCATCATCCATCCTCTTTCGTTCTCTCTGTGTGTCTCTCTCTCGCTCTCAGTGTGTCTATGTCTCTGCTCCCTCTCACTCTCTCTCTCACTCTCTCTCTTTTAATCGACTGTTTCTTTCTGTTCTCTTTGTCACGTCTCACTGTCCATTTTCTCGGCCCTTCTCTTGAGCCATTCTCTCACTCTTCTTTGTTCACAGTTTTACTTCACCTCTCCTCTCTCTGGGATGCTTAGCGGAGGTCAAAGATTGAGCTGACCAGGCGTCTCTGGACAGATTGCTAACTGAGGCTAAATAATGTGACCTATGCATGTGCAGCATTGCCAACACACGCACGCACGCACACACACACACACACACACACACACACACACACACACACACACACACACACACACACACACACACACACACACTTTACTAAAACTGTATCCACTTATTTTTGCTCAGAGAGAAAGAAGTGAGTTGCTAACGAGAAAATCACTATACAAGTGAAACAGTACAAAGCTGGAACAAAAATGGTTGTTTGGGGTCAAAGGTTACCATTCTGCATATTCAGCTGTTTGACAGAAGGCACAGCATGGACAGCCTCTGCTGTGTGGTCCGACATTTACGTTTGAATTTCCAACATGGACTGAATGAAAGAAGGAAACCACAGACCTGAGTTGTCTGTCTCACGTCTCTGCTGCTGTCTGTCACTGCTCGGCAGATCCGTCTCATCACAGAACATGACGTCCTGATGGAGACACAACAGCACACATATAGAAATATTTACAGCCTTTCTTTAATTTGGCGGTATTTGTAAGTCAGCTCCAGGTCTGGGAATGGGAATGGGAACGGGAATGGGAATCCCACCCTGGCAAATAAACACACACTGATTCTCGTTCTGCTCTTGCTGAAGGAGCTGTGTTGGGATTTTAAATGAGATGAAGGAAGGTTGTAAACGACAGCGAGGAAGTAGACAGACGCGTATGTATAAGTGGACCTGCTGGGGCTCCATAGAGCAGCAGTATGACCATCAGACAGGATGAGAATGTAAACCCAGACAGGAAGTAAAGCCTGAAACAGATCAACAGGTCAGCCTGGAGCAGGAGGTCCAGCGTGACGTTAACCTGTCAGATGTGCCGTCACCTGCACAGCACGTCCCTGCAGGCTGCAGAGACGTGCTGTGCAGGTGACGGCTGCAGAGACGCGGAGCCGCGGCACGCCGTGAGGGGCTCCTGCAGACGACCCCGTCATCACACCACTAATAAGCCCCGCGCTCACACTTACAAAAGGACAATTGCAGCAATTTCCTCCTTCCCTTAATCATCTCCTTTTTATGATAAGGATGTAACCAACTGTGGAGGTGAAGTTACATTCTAATAAAGTCAGCCGGTTAATAATGTAATCTTAAATTACACCGTAATTACTGCCTCTTAGTCACCGGGGGATGCTGTGTAATTCAATCGCTGGCCCCAGCGATACTGTACGGGGAAAAAAGAAACAGTGTTATCAGGGCTATTTTAGCGTGGAAATGAATAGCCCTGCCCGGTACTGCTCCCGTTTAGGGTAATTAGACAGTGTAGTCTCTGGCAGCACACATCCTAAACGCTCACTTATCAGTATGAAAGCCTTATCAATCATAGGCCATTAGATCCTGCACAACAGTGGGGGAGTTGTGTGGGTGTGTGTGTGTGTGTGTGTGTGTGTATGGGGCTGCAGGTCTGTCTTGGGCTGTGTGTGTGAGTGTTTGTGCATCAGTTACACACACACACAAACACTCAGAAGCAGTGTGGTGCAGGTGTTTGTTGGTACAAAAGTGGATGTTTTGTGTGTGTCAGTAGTAGGCTGACGGTGTGTACATGAGTGTTTCTAACCTTCCCATTTGTATGTCTTTTTGAGTGTGTAGGTTAATGTAGGTTTGTTTGTGTATGTACGCTGATGAGCCAAAACATTATGACCACCTGCCTAATATGGTGTTGGTCCTCTGTGTGATGCCAAAACTGCACCGACCCACCAAGGCATGGACTCTACAAGACCCCTGAAGGTGTCCTGTGGTATCTGGCACCAAAACATTAGCAGCAGAGCCTTCAAGTCCTGTAAGTTGTGAGGTGGAGCCACCGTGGACCGGACTTGTTGGTCCAGCACATGCCACAGATGCTCAAATGGACTGAGATCTGGAGAATTTGGAGGGCAGGGGAACATCATGAACACTTCATCATGTTCCTCAAACCATTGCTGAACAATGTGTGCAGTGTGGCAGGGGGCATTATCCTGCAGAAAGAGGCCACTGCAATCAGGGAACACCATTACCATGAAGGGTAGTGTACCTGGTCTGTAACAATGTTTAGGTAGGCGGTATGTGTCAAATTGATGCCCACATGAATGGTTGGACCCAGGGTTTCCCAGCAGAACACTGCCCAGAGCATCACACTGCCTCCAGTCGTCTTTCCACAGTGCATCCCAGTGCCATCACTTCCCCAGGTAAGCTGTGCACACGTACACAGACATCCATGTGATCTAAAAGAAAATGGGACTCTTCAGACCAGGCGACCTTCTTCCACTGCTCCAAGCTCCAGTTCCAACACTTGTGTGACCATCATAGGAACATTCCATGATGGACAGGGGCCATCATGGCACACGGACTGGTCTGTGGCTACACAGCCCTATACGCAGCAGGGTGTGATGCACTGTGTTGTGAAACATTCCTCCTGTAACCATCATTAAAATGTTCTGTGACTTGTGCTGCTATAGACCTTCTGTCAGTTTGGACCAGACAGGATAGCCTTTGTTGCCCTCACGCATTCATGAGCCTTGGGGGCCCAACACCCTGTCTCCGGTTTGTGGTTTGTCCCTCCTCGGACCACTGTCGGTAGGTACTCACCACTGCTGACCGGGAGCACCCCGCAAACCTTGCGGTTTCAGAGATGCTCTGACCCAGTCGTCTGGCCATCACAACTTGGCCCTTGTCAAGTCTTTACTCCTGCCCGTTTCTCCTGCATCCAACATGTTGACTACAAGAACTGATCGTTCACTTACCTTCTAATCTACCCACTACCTTGGCATGTGCCCTTGTTCGGAGATGATCCCCATTATTCAGTTTGCCTGAGAGTGGTCATAATGTTGTTGCTCATCAGTCTGTATGGAGGTGTGTAGGTATGTAAAGGTGTAGGTGTGTATTTTTATGACTTCTGCAAGTGTGTTCAGGGTAATGTCATGATTACCGTGCCTCTCTAGGCAAAGGAGTGCACTTGTGCCTCGAGCTGTGCGTGTGTGTGTGTGCGCGTGCCAGTGAGTGCACAGAGCTCATTAGAGCAGTAAGTCCTCCTAAAACCAACCGAATCATCTCTGATGGGAAAGTTCTCAAAAACAGGGAGGATGTGAGCAACATAAAGGAGATGATTTCAGCCTTTATTTACCGGTGTTAAACCACACACACACACACACACACACACACACACACACACACACAGTCAAAGAAGCTTGTATATAGTTCATGTATGCATACCCAGAAAGGCAGACAGATACATGAGCACACACGTGCGTAGTCATTGGTATCAGCTTGCATACCCTCATGTGCACACAGAGGCATGCACACACACACAAACAAACACACACACACACACACACACACACACACACACAGTCATGCAGGATTTTACACATGCATGCATACAGACAGACATGCACACATGTCTGTGCACATGCATGTGTTGGAGGCTTTCATGCACACCAATACATACTCCAACCAACAGACATTGAATAGAAACACACAATCAAAACACACACACATGCAGGCAAACACATGAGCGTCCCAACACAAGCATGCAAGCACACACACCACACGCAAAGTATCCAAAACCCAATCTGTCATTCATTTTGCTGGGCTGATGTGTTCAGAGGTGCAGCCTGCAGGATGTGGTGTGGCAGGTGCAGCAGCAAATCTAATGCGCTGCAGTAGGTTTTCCCAGGAAAAAGAGGAATTAGATTTGAGAAGCGGGAACTTCATTTGGCACAGTGGAGCTCAGCACAGGAAGGAGAGGAGGACCTTGGCAACACATGGAGGAGAAATAAAAATCCATACCACACTGCTGAATCAGCAAAGCTCTCTCTCTCTCTACTCCCCCTCCCCTCCTCCTCACCCCTTCCCTTCTCATCCTTACTTTCCTCAGTCTCCTTTTCTCCCCCATTTCTTTCTCCCTCTTTTCAGCACATCCCTCCTTCCTCGTCTCCTGTTGCCACCTGCTCCATGACCTTTGACCCCACTTCCCATCCTCCACCTTTTTTATTCCTGCTGAGCTCAACGGATGGACTGACTGGCCAGCTGCTGGCTAGACAGGCCAGCACCACCGAAGAAGACAGATAACTAGATGTCTCTCTCCCTCTCTTCTCTTTATCTCTCTCTCTCTGTCTCTGGTAAAATCTGACAGATGAAGCTTGAGGTCGGGGCTTGTAACCATCAAGCGCTGTGTCTGGCTGACCCTGCCACCACCCCCAATGATCCCCCTGTCTCCAGCACACACACACACACACACACACACACACACACACACACACACACACACACACACACACACACACACACACACACACACACACACACACACGCGAACAGTGCAGGTCTGTGTGGGGGGTGAACAGGTGTGATAAGTGACACGGGACCCTGTCTTTAGGGTTAGGGTTTGAGGGTTAGGGTTTGAGTTGGAGGGTTAGGGTTTTACAGTTAGGGTTTGGGGATTAGGGTTTGGGTTTTAGGGTTAGGGTTTGGGGTTTGAGGGTTAGGGATGACGTTACCTGTCAGGGTCCCTGACAGGTAACGTCATCCCAGGTGAGGCTGTGGTGCAGCAGCTGATCCAATGGAGGCAGCAGAGTGTGACACCAGCATGTAGACCTACATGACAGACACCCAAACATACCTATAATACACTAGACACACACACACACACACACACACACACACACAGATAGAAGTGACACACAAACTGTTTAAACAAATCACAAACTGACAGACATCCAACCAAGCGGTTCATAAAATAAGGCACAAACTTACACATGGACATAAATGCACATAGATACTGACACACAGGTACACACACACACACCAAGATATATCACATAAATGTACACACCTACACACACACACATTCACACAGCCAGATATACAGCAGGGTCTGAAATTAACTTTTTGGCTTACCGGCCAAGGGGACTGGTAGACGAAAAAATCTACCGGCCAAGCATATTTTTACCGGCCAAAATAATGAGCCGCCTTTTTTGTGCCATACAAACGTTTTCAGTACATAACAATGAGAGAATAAGGTATTGTGTTGAATAAGAGCTTTTAAAAATGTGCAGATTTGAAGCAAAAGATATTTTTATGTAAAATTAGTCAATGGTTAAATGATAAAATGTTACAAGTATGGTTTCATGTTTTATTTGCAGTATTATTGTAACTACTCGAGTGCTCCACATGCCCGTCCCTAGTCCCAGACTACTTCCCCCCCCACAGCAGCCCCTCTGCACCATCCATGAAGTCTGGCCTCCTGCTCCTGACAG
>NC_079231.1:2762646-2800146 GCF_029633865.1 Lampris incognitus | reverse complement strand
GAAGATAAAAGGAGAAAGTGAGGGAAGAGATAGAAATGAGAGATTTGACAGATGAGAAGAAGTGGGTGGAGAAGAAAGGGGTGATACAATGGCTGCAAAAGAGGACAAGTGAGGGTTAGAGAGGGATGGTAAGAGAGAGAGAGAGAGAGGGAAGGGAGAGGGAGACTATCACTGATGAGTGAAGAGCAGATATGAATGAATTATGGCTGAATAACATTTGGTCGAGATACAAATGAGATATAAAACATGAATGAGATATGACCAAGATGCAAATGAATAAGATGTAACTACGATGAGAATGATGTGTAACTAATATGAGAATGAGATGTAACTACGATGAGAGCAAGATGTAACTACGATGAGAACGAGATGAAACTACAATGAGAACAAGACATACCTAAGATGAGAACGAGACGTACCTAAGATGAGAATGAGATCGAACTACGATGAGAACGAGATGTAACTACAATGAGAACAAGACGTACCTAAGATGAGAACAAGATGTAACTATGATGAGAACGAGACGTACCTAAGATGAGAATGAGATGTAACTACGATGAGAACGAGACGTACCCAAGATGAGAATGACATGTAACTATGATGAGAACGAGACGTACCCAAGATGAGAATGACATGTAACTACGATGAGAACGAGACGTACCTAAGATGAGAACAAGATGTAACTACAATGAGAACAAGACGTACCTAAGATGAGAACAAGATGTAACTATGATGAGAACGAGACGTACCTAAGATGAGAATGAGATGTAACTACGATGAGAACGAGACGTACCTAAGATGAGAATGAGATGTAACTACGATGAGAACGAGACGTACCCAAGATGAGAATGACATGTAACTACGATGAGAACGAGACGTACCTAAGATGAGAATGAGATGTAACTACAATGAGAACAAGACGTACCTAAGATGAGAACAAGATGTAACTATGATGAGAACGAGACGTACCTAAGATGAGAACAAGATGTAACTATGATGAGAACGAGACGTACCTAAGATGAGAATGAGATGTAACTACGATGAGACAGATGTAACTACGATGAGAATGAGATATAACTAAGATGAGAATGAGATCCAATTATGATGAGAATGAGACGTTAACTGACCAGCAGTCCAATAAATGATCGGTTTTGTTGCGGTCTGTTGTGGATTTGGAAATTGGGTTTCTTCTCATTCTCCAGTCATTAAACACCGTTGACAGAACTGAAAAGTTGAAAATTGTTTCCCTCCACTCGGTGCTGTCTGAGTCTTTTCCTTCATTTCCTGTGAAGAAGTGCAGTGCATTGTGGGATTGGTGTATGAGAGGCTCTGCGATGTGGTCATCCATCACCTTTCACAACCCGACCCAATAAAGAGCAGACAGATAGAAGTGGAAATCTAAAAAATAAAAAGTTTTCTCCAACAAAGTTCAACACAGGTTTTCTTTTCCTTCAGGGAAGACTTTTTGTGTTCTACGGTCTTACACACTTCCTCATGTTTGATACTTCCTGTTTGTTTGACTGGCATGAATAATAAATTATTATTTTCACTTGTTTTAAAGACTCGGTCTCAGTAAGAACAACTAACACAACAAAGCCACTTGTGTTTTCCAGTCTGTCAGACGGACAATAAACAAAGTGAATGAGAAGTTTTGTGTGTCTGTGTCCTCCTTCATTACTGCACGTCTACAGTTTGTCCAACACACGTCAACACCGATAGCGTTCAGACGCACGTACGCGACGGCCCTGTTCAGGGTTTGGTTTTACGGCTGATTCTTACCCTCAGTCTGCTGGCCGACACAACAAGACCATAAACCAAGGAGACTGGAACGGCGCGCTCACCGCCCCCCGCTGATGATGTCATCACTACCGACCTTTATAACCTCGAGCACACTTTGGTGATGACATCAGGCGTCGTGCCACTCCCCCACAGAGGTCATGACTCAACTGAGCCAAATGCATTTACTCACGACAACACAGTAATCAGCACCTCTTCAAACTCACCACCAACCAAGTGTGTGTGTGTGTGTGTGTGTGTGTGTGTGTGTGTGTGTGTGTGTGTGTGTGTGTGTGTGTGTGTGTGTGTTTATTCTGAGAAGGTTTCGCAAGGTATACGTTATCGGATTTGAACCCACAACCTCTCAAGGTGTCCGTTCTATGAGAGACTGGTTAAGAACCACACTGCTTGCTGGTCTGCCATTGAAAGAGAGAGAGAGAAACACACACACACACACACACACACACACACACACACACACACACACACACACACACAGACACACACACACACACACACACACACACACACACACACACAGACAGACAGACAGACACACACACACACACACACACACAGACAGACACACACACACACACACACACAGACAGACAGACACACACACACACAGACAGAGCGAGAGAGAGACAAACACACACACACACACACACACACACACACACACAGAGCGAGAGAGAGACAGAGACACACACACACACACACACACACACACACACACACACACACACACACACACACACACAGAGATCAGAAAAAATAAACCGTTTTCAAGTGGACTCTCTCTCTTTCTAAAGGGAAGGTGTTTATGTTTTAAAGTGGCCTCCGTAAGGGACCTATTGTCCTCCTCCCAGAGGCTCTCAAATCAATACCCACCCACCCCACCCCCACCCCCCGTCTCTGTCTGTCTGTCTGTCTGTCTGTCTGTCTGTCTGTCTGTCTGTCTCTCTCCTCCACAACAAGGCACCACTGACTGAAAGGCCCCCTGACTACACAGGACTCCACTTTCATGAGTCACATCACTGAGGAAGAGAGAGAAGACAGAATACACAAGGAAGAGTGGTTGGGAGGAGGAGGAGGTGGTAGTGGGGGGGCTGCAAAGACACCAGAGAAGAAGACGACCCCAGGGGTCACAGCTGGACTATGTATAGCAATGGAGAGCAGCCGGTTTGATCTTATTGTCTTACTGGGATCCAGCAAACTGTGCATATATCCAGAGAGATACACTGCACTTCACACACACACACACACACACACACACACACACACACACACACACACACACACACACACACACACACACACACACACACACACACACTAGGAGTAGAGTTTTAACATGGGTGGTCCTTCTGAACATCATCAACCTACTGAGCATAGGCCTTTATATATAACACCACATGGAAAACGACCCAGTACAGCAGTCTTCATGACAACAAGATGGGCGCCACAGAGGCCCGGAGGCTCCACAACAAAACAGAACAAAGTCATCATCTACATAAACATTACACACACACACACACATACATATATGTTATATATATATATATTCAACCTTTTGTGTCAACGCCTGCAATGCGCTGACTTGAATGCATGCAGTGAAATGAAGTGATGGTGCCGTGTGTGTTTCATTTGATCGTCAGCAGGACGGGACTGCAGACTCAAGAGGAAGACTGCATTGATGAAGAATAGAGAGAGGACTGATAATTAACTCACTTTTTGTTCATTTTACTGTCCAAAAGTATACGGTGGGTGCCAGGTAAACAAGCCTCTCCCTGGGGTTGTGATGGGATGAAGAGTTTGGGAACCCCTGATCGATTGTACTACATAACTCCGTCTCCACAAGTTGAAGTGACTTTTGAGCTTGTTTGGGGTTGAGTCTACAGTTTTCTGACACCCTCATGTTTGATTTCTTTTTTATTAGTTTCTTTATTTTCAGAAGTCTGTGCCTCTCCCTCCATCACTGCACCGTTTTCACAGCTGTACTGTGGATTACATCTGCCTGCAATGACAAAGAAAGTGTAATTCTGCTCTCAGTGGAGGGAACGTCTTTACAGCCTTTCTACACAGGTGTCTCTGCACGGCAGCGAGCGAGCGAGAGAATGAAAGGGAGAGACAGAGAGAGAGAGAGAGAGACAGAGAGAGAGAGAGAGATGTCTTAATGGAGTTATGCAAATTGAGGCGGCCCCATAATCCCTTGGCTAAGTATTCCAGTGTCGATGTGGACGGTACAGCTGTGCACAACAGGGATACACACTGCATACTTCCTCTACAGCTTGTACATGCAACACGACGATAGACGCTCTCATATCTCCATCCATGTAGCGTATATTACACACACACACACACACACACACACACACACACACACACACACACACACACACACACACACACACACACACACACACACACCAGCCCAGTATCAGCGTGCTGTATTCCTGCTCACAGTCTCCACCGCAGGCTACTCTCCCTGCCGGTGAACTGGACCGTGTGGTTTTGTGTATGAAGGGCCCAGCTCCAGGATTTATGATTACCCAGCATGCATGCTAGCGCGCTCCACCCAACACTGGGAACTAGACTCTGGTCCACGTGCACGCTCAAGGCGATGTCTGTGGCGCTTGCAGTGTGTGTGTGGGTGTGCTGGCCATGTTACATCTCATTTTGTTTATTTATAACTGTGTGTGTGTGAGAATTTGTTTACATGTTGATGGGTTACGCTACACGACTTTCCTCTTTGGCGTTCCATATGTTCTGGTGCTCTCAATTTTATGCCTGAGGGCCTCTGTGGTGAGAGATTTACGTGTGACTGAGGTTTAACGCTGGTTTATGTGTTGCAACTGTATATGAATGTGTTAATAAGTGTGTGTGTGTGTGTGTGTGTGTGTGTTCATGTTTTGACACATGGGTCTTTACTTGACGTCTTTGCTGAATGTCGGAGGACCTCAGAGGGGATATCCTTCCACCATGCTGTCAGCATTTAAATTTACAGGAGGATTATATTCAATAAACTGCATCTGGTATGTGTGTGTGTGTGTGTGTGTGTGCCTAAAAGCTTGTGACAATACATTGTGCTGCTAATTGTGTATTTTGGATGAGTATCGCTGTTTAGGTGTGTAGTTGTGTGTGTGCTGTGTGTTTATGTAAGTGTGTAGGTATATGTAGGTGTGTGTGTGTGTCTTCTCTATAGTCTACATTGGGAGCTAGGTTCTTGTACATGTGTGTTCTGGCATGTGTATCTATTTGTCCACATGTGTTTTTCTGTCTGTGTGTGTGTGTGCATGCATACAAAAGTGCGTTTGAGCTTCTGTGCACACACACATTTGACTTCGTGAGATCTTGTGTGTTTGTGTAAATACATATGTGTTTCTGTGTGTGTGTTTCCAGTAGATGAGTCAGCCTGCTTGCCCTGTCTCCTCTGCTGTGTGTGACCTCTGGCTGAGAGAGAGAGAGAGAGAGAGAGAGACACACACACACACACACACACACACACACACACACACACACACACACACAGAGGATCTGACCATCAGAGGAGCCTCTCTCTCTCTCTCTGCCTCCTCTTCCTCCCCTCATCCTCACGTTGGTGACTCACAGGCCCAGCATGGGCGGAGGCCTCTACCCACAACCCCCTGCTGCTTGTTTAGAACAACAACAGAGGGAGACAGAGAGATCACAGCCAGGCAGAAAGACAGAGTGAGAGAGAGAAAAGAGGGGTGGCGAGGAAAGTGTCAGAGAGAGAGAGCGAGAGAAAGAGAGAGAATGTTCACTGTGTTTCATGGAGTTGGGAGGCTGATTGGAGCAGGTTATAAGCTCCAGCAGGTGCCACTGAATCAAACAGGAAAATATTATCCAGAGAGAATCATCCAGATGCACTGAGGCTGTAACACACACACACACACACACACACACACACACACCCCCCTACTGGTGCAAAGGAACAACAAACACACACATTCACACACCTGACACGCCTGGAATCCCATTAAGACGTCTTTGAGGACGTCTTAATGGAAATTGATCAGTGATTAAGATCATTTTGGGTTAATCCAATTAATCAATGCTGCCTGATTAAGAAGGAGATGAAGAGAAGCGTTAGAGTTGCCCCCCCGTGCGCTGGTCCCGGCGGGCCGGCCAACACCGAGCACCAGTCAGTGAGGATGGCAAAGCGGGGGGTGGGGGGGTGTCACCTTTAGCTGCATATATCTCTGTTTGGGAGCAGGCCAACAAGCTGTGTGTAGAGTCAGTGTGGAGGAGATGGAGAGCTGGTCTGCGACAGGGGACGGATCGTTCATCCCAACGTAATGAGGACTTTTACACCAGAGCATTTCTCCTTCAAAGGTTTGTGCAAAATAAAGCAAGCTGAACTGTACAGATGGGGGGAGAGAGAGAGAGAGAGAGAGAGCGAGGGCGAGAGAGAGAGAGAGAGAGAGAGAGAGAGAGAGAGAGAGAGAGAGAGAGAGAGAGAGAGAGAGAGAGAGAGAGACAGAGAGAGAGAGCGAGGGCGAGAGAGAGAGTGTGTAGAGAGATGAAAAGAGCAGGAGTCAAGGAGAAGATCAATTAGAGAAAATGGAGGTCAGATGACGTTCATAACAAGAACACCCCAAGAGAGGAAAAAAGACAGACAGACAGAGACAGATGGACAGACAGACAGAGACAGATGGACAGACAGATAGTTAGACAGATGGATGGATAGACACAGACAGAGATAGAGAGACAGACAGCCAGAAAAACAGACAGAGAGACAGATGGACGGACAGACAGACAGATGGACAGACAGATGGATGGACAGACAGACAAAGACTGACCGACTGATGGATAGACAGACACAGAGAGACGGATAGAGACAGACAGACACAAAGACAGACAGAAAGACAAAGACAGACAGATGGACGGACAGCCAGACAGATGGACAGACAGACAGACACTGAAAGAAAGACACAGACAGAGAGACAGACAGGAAGATGGATAGACAGACAGACAGGCAACCAGCTGGATAGACAGACAGAAAGACACAGACAGACCAACAGATGGATGGACAGACAGACAGACAGACAGACAGACAGACAGACTGTAACGTCACGACCTGTTTAAGTTCCTGTCCTCAAGTGTTCTGCTCCCGCATGATGACCCTCACCGGTATGAATCGCTCACCTGTCCCTGGTTTTGTCATGTTACTCTGCCTGTGTGTCACGGCGTTGCAGGTCTTTACCTCTGGTGTGCTCCTCAGTAAAAGTCCCTCCAGCTTGTGTGTGTTCACTCTGCCTTTGCCTAACGTTTACTGCATAATGCTACTGGTTTACTGTGTACTGAACCCATCTTCAGTACAAACGTTCATTCTACCTGCCTTGTGTGTGTCATACATTTCAGTCCCATGTCTGTTGGCACCACCGTTACACAGTCAGACAGACAGACAGACAGAGGTGACATGCATGATGGAGTGTCACAGACAGCAGGAGTTTGTTAGGGGTGAGAGAGAAGAGATGTTTTCCATCCAAACGTGAACTACATTTAAAAGTTCTGAAAAGTCCAAAACTTTTTGTCTGCGATGTAAAGCAGCTGAGTATTTAGAAAAGCTCCATGTAGGTCTGATGCATGAAAACATCACCTGCCAGTAGAGATATGTAAAGTTCTAGAGATGAGGACGAGCCAGGAGACATGCTTCCATTAGGGCATCTTGATGAGCATTATGAAGTACGGCATTAGAGAAGACCTCGTTTCTACTCGAGGTGGTTGCTCATATTGTCCGTAAAGACGTTCTGTGCTGAACGGCCGATGGAAATCCATTGGTCCAATCAAAACTGAACTGCGAATACAATTGAATCACATGAGCATCTGTTTCTTCATTTTAACTTGAGCTTCCTGATGTGTGTTGAAGTATAGACATACGAGTAAAGCTACACACAGGCTTTTATCCACTTACACACATCTGATGGAAACACACACAAAGTTCATATTGTCTGTGACTTTAGAAAAGTTTGCTTATCATTCATTCAATAAATGGATGGAAACTAGAGAGTGAGTCAGACAGAGAGCAAGCACATGTACACACACACACACACACACACACACACGTAAAGAGAAGGACACACTTGGACGATGCAGTTTGCCATTCTCAGTGAGAGCGAGAAAGAGCAGGAGCGAGCAAGCGAGAAACAAGAGACAGAGCGAGAGAGAGAGAAAGAGACAGAGCAAGAGACAGCGAGAGAGAGAGACAGAGCGAGAGAGAGAGAAAGAGACAGAGCAAGAGACAGCGAGAGAGAGAGACAGAGCGAGAGAGAGAGAAAGAGACAGAGCAAGAGACAGCGAGAAACAGAGACAGCGAGAAACAGAGACAGAGACAGAGCAAGAGACAGCGAGAGAGAGAGACAGAGCGAGAGAGCCAGAGCGAGGGAGAGCAAGAGAAAGAGAGATAGTAAAGGTCAGTCATGGGTAAAAAGAAAAGGAGAAGGGGTCAACAGGAAATGAAAGAGGAAGAGGAGGGTGAGTGAAGGACGGAGTAAACTGACCATTTAATGGCTGATTAACCAAAATCACATGACCCACGAAATCATCCAATCAAAGAAGCAACACGGTGATCTCCCTCCCTTCAGTGTGTGATGTCACATCCTAATGAAGACCACAATTAACAACCCCATAAGCATGAGACAGGTCATTTAAAAGTGGAAAATATAAAACATTACTACACTACATTATTATATTATACTATATGATATTATATGATATGAAACCCAGCTGCTGAGGACACACAAGCCAGTGCATTCTTTGTACCAGTCCCAAGCCCGGATAAATGGGAAGACTTACATTAGGAGGGGTATCCAGCGTAAAATCTTTGCCACATCAGATATGCGGATCATAAATCACATTTTCATACTGGATCGGTTGAGGCCCAGGTTACCAACTACCACCACTGGTAGTGTTGGCTAGCAGGGTGCCGGTGGAAATTATGCTGCTGTTCAGCAAAGGAGAAGGAGAGGGGGAAGGCATGTGCGGAGGCAGCGGGAGAGGAGGAAGCGTAGAAGTGTGGAGGTGAGAGTCGGAACTTTGAATGTTGGCACTATGACTGGTAGAGGGAGAGAGCTGGCTGACATGATGGAAAGAAGAAAGGTAGGGATACTGTGTGTGCAAGAGACCAGGTGGAAGGGGAGGAAAGCCAGGAGCATCGGAGGTGGGTTCAAACTCTTCTACCATGGTGCAAATGGGAGGAGAAATGGGGTAGGGGTAATTAAGAGTATGCTAAGAGTGTGCTGGAGGTGAAGAGAGTGTCAGACAGAGTGATGAGTATGAAGTGGGAAATCAAAGGTGTGCTGATGAAGCTTATCAGTGCGTATGCCCCACAAGTTGGGTGTGAGATGGAAGAGAAAGAAGAATTCTGGAGTGAGTTGGATGAAGTGGTGGGGAGTGTACCCAAGGATGAGAGAGTGGTGATTGGAGCAGACTTCAATGGGCATGTTGGTGAAGGAAACAGAGGTGATGGGCAGGTATGGTGACAAGGAGAGGAATGTGGAGGGACAGTTGGTGGTGGATTTTGCGAAAAGGATGGAAATGACTGTGGTGAATACATATTTCAAGAAGAGGGAGGAACACAGGGTGACGTACAAGAGTGGAGGAAAGTACACACAGGTGGACTATATCTTATGTAGAAGGCACGATCTGAAAGGGATTGGAGACTGCAAGGTGGTGACAGGGGAGAACGTAGCTAGGCAGCATCAGCTGGTGGTCTGTAGGATGACTTTGGAGACCAAGAAGAGGGAGAGAGTGAAGGCAGAGCCGAGGATCAAATGGTGGAAGTTGAAGAAGGAAGACTGTTGTGTGGAGTTCAGGGAGGGTGTAAGGCAGGCACTGGGTGTTAGTGAAGAGTTACTGGATGGCTGGGCAACCACTGCAGAAATAGTGAGGGAGACAGCTAGGAAGGTCTTGGTGTGTCATCAGAACAGAGGAAGGAAGATAAGACTTGTTGGTGGAATGAGGAAGTACAGCATGTATACAGAGGAAGAGGTTGGGAAAGAAAAAGTGGGATAGCTAGAGTAAGAAGAGGTGAGTCCTGATTAATGATTTGAATGTGGGCAGATCGCAGCAGTGTCTTAAGTACTTGGGGAGGGAGTTCCAAGAGGAGGGGGCAGCAGGTCGAGTGCCTGGTCCTTAGTCTGCCTCAAATTAGGGGTGGATAAGAGGGCGGGCGGGCACAAGAAGGCAATGGAGAAGAGGTGTGTCTTGAGACAAGATTGAAAGAGTGGGAAGGATTCTGAGTCTCTAATGATTTGGGGGAGTGAGTTCCAGAGCCTGGGAACTGCCCTGGAGAAGGCTTGGTCACCAAAGCCGTGGAGGTTGGACCTGGGGGTGGAGAGAAGGTAGGCTGAGGTGGATCTGAGGGACCGAGAGGGTTGGTAAGGGGAGACGAGGTCGGTGAGGTATGGGGGACCCAGTTTGTGAAGGGCTTTATAAGTAAGAACCAGGATTTTGTAATTGATCCGGTGGGAGATGGGTAGCCAGTTGAGGCCTTTTAGGACCGGGGTGATGTGGTGCCAGGATTCAGTGAAAGTTAAAAGTCAGGTGGATGCGTTCTGGACCAATTGGAGTCTCTTGATAGAGCTAGCACTAATGCCATAGAGGAGTGAGTTGCAGAAATCAAGGCGGGAGGAGATGAAGGCATGGATCAATGTCTCAGCAGCAGGGCTTGTGAGAGAGGGTCTTATTTTTGCAATGTTGCGAAGGGCAGAAGCAGGATTTGACAATGTGGCAAATATGGGGCTCAAGGGAGGATGCAAGGAGTAGAGGTGATGAAGGCATATGAGTTTAAATACTTGGGGTCAACTATCCAAAGTAACAGGGGAGTGCAGAAGTGAGGTGAAGAAGAGAGTGCAGGCAGGGTGGAGTGGGTGGAGAAGAGTGTCAGGAGTGATTTGTGACAGAAGGGTACCAGTAAGAGTGAAAAGGAAGGTTTACAAGATGGTGGTGAGACCAGCTATGTTATATGGTTTGGAGAAAGTGGCACTGACGAAAAGACAGGAGGAGGAGCTGGAGGTGGCAGAGATGAAGATGCTAAGATTTTCACTGGGAGTGATGAAGAAGGACAGGATTAGGAACGAGTATATTAGAGGGACAGCTCAGGTTGGACGGTTTGGAGACAAAGCAAGAGAGGCAAGCTTGAGATGGTGTGGACATGTGTGGAGGAGAGATGCTGGGTATATTGGGAGAAGGATGCTGAATATGGAGCTGCCAGGGAAGAGGAAAAGAGGAGGTTTATGGATGTGGTGAGAGAGGACATGCAGGTGGCTGGTGTGACAGAGGGGGGAAGAGATGTAGAGGACAGGAAGAAATGGAAATGGATGATCCGCTGTGGTGACCCCTCACGGGAGCAGCCAAAAATAGTAGTAGTAGATTTCAGACATAGAAAAAATATATATAAGTAAGAAAAAAAACAAAGCAATAAATAAAATGAGCAGTAAACATAGACAACAAAATCTCAATTAACAAAAAAAATAAATATCCTATGTGGTTGAACCCCTTTTCTCTACTTCTTCAGTGGACCTGATGTTTATCATGGCTGGTAAGCTATCCAGCCCAGTGTCCATCATACAAGACTTAAATAACGACCTCTCTGTTTGTGCTCATGATGCATGCATAATCAGCATGCAGGTGCCCATCAGGCATGTCCAACACTCGGAGGAAGAACACAGGAAACCATAGCAACATCCTCATCATCAGCAAGCATCGCCTTCTGGGGACAAACAAGGCCCCTTCCTCATCCCTTGACCTCTCAAAAATTATTTCTGCGTATATCCTCCTAAACTGATTGGTGTTTTTACTCTTTAGTTCTACATCAAGACCATTCCACAGTCACCCCACTGACTGACACACACATGCTCCTAAGATTGGTACGAACACAAACTTTTTTCAAATTCAACATTCCTATTAAGTTAACCCACCCTCTGTATAGGAATGTTGCCAGGAAGTAAATTATTTCTTGCTTTGTACATTATTTGTGTGGTCTCAAATTCCACCAGGTCCATGAATTAATTTCAAATTGTGTGTCTGTAAAACCAGCATGTTAGTGTGTTCACAAATCCTACATTGTATACGACCCTTAAGGCTCTTTCTGTAGTATGCATAATGGTTTCGAGGTGCCTTTGTGTGCGTTACCCCAGACCTCCACACCACCGTTTACAAGAGAACATCACAGGGTGCTTCAACCAGGATGGGCCTGGTTTTTTTCCACAGCTGCAATGCTCCTCACCAACTTTGCTCACACATATGTTATATGAGGTTTCCAGCAGATTCTGTGGTCTAATGTCACAACCAGACATTTATTTTCATATGTTCTTTCTACATTAACACTGTCTATCATCATTTGTACTTTAGTCTTTATTTTACGATTTCCAGAAAGCATAAACTTAGGAACATTACCGTTAATGCCGTTTCTCCATCTTGACCATGTCTGCCTTTGACAAAGCCAGTTTTCTCTTTGCAACCTTAAAGTTTCATTAAAGTCAAATTGATGGTGGGTTTTTATCTTTTTAAAGTAAACTCACAAAGGCTATCCGGCTACTTTTGAGATAGAACTGACTGGTACTGATGACAAGGGTCTTTTCTTTGTGCCTCTTAGTATTAGATTCATTTATCTGTGTACACAGGACCTACATGTGAGTGCATAGGACTTATACACCGACCAGCTAAAACATTAAAACCACCTGCCTAATATTGTGTAGGTCCCCTCATGACACCAAAACAGCTCTGACCTGTGGAGGCATGGACTCCACAAGTCCTCTGAAGGTGTTCTCTGCTATCTGGCACCAAAGCAGCAGATCCTTTTCAGTCCTGTAAGTTGCGAGGTGGGACCTCTATGGATTCAACTTGTTTTCCAAGCACATCTCACAGATGCTTGATTGGATTGAGATCGGGGGAATTTGGAGGCCAAGGCAACACCTTAAACTCTTCGTCATTTTCCTCAAACCATTCCTGAACAATGTGTGCAGTGTGGTAGGGCGCATTATCCTACTGAAAGAGGCCACTGCCATCAGCGAACACCATGACCATGAAGGAGTGTACCTGGTCTGCAACGATGCTTAGGCAGGTGGTACGTGCCAAAGTAACATCCACATGAATGCCAGGACCCAAGGTTTCCCAGCAGAACATTGCCCAGAGCATCACACTGCTTCTGCCAGCTTGCCTTCTTCCCATAATGCATCCTGGTGCCATCTCTTCCCCAGGTAAACTTCCATTGCTCCATGATCCAGTTCTGATGCTCACGTTCCCATTGTAGGAGCTTTCAGTGGTAGCCAGGGGTCATCATGGTCACTCTGACCGGTCTGCGGCTACGGAGCCTCATACGCAGCAAGCTGTGATGCACTGTGTTCTGACACCTGTCTATCATAGCCAGCATTAACTTTTTCACCAATTTGAGCTACAGTAGCTCTTCTGTGGGATTGGACCAGACAGGTTAGCCTTCAATCCCTATGCACATCAAGGAGCCTTGAGCACCAATGACACTGTCACCGGTTCACCGGTTGTCCTTCCATGGACGACTTTTGGTAGGTACTGACCACTGCATACCAGGAACACCCCACAAGACCTGCCGTTTTGGAGATGCTCTGACCCAGTCATCACAATTTGGCCCTTGTCTCAGTTTCTTAGAGCCTTACACTTGCCGATCTTCCTCCTTCACACACATCAACTTCAAGAACTGACTGTTCATTTGCTGCCTAATATACACTACCGTTCAAAAGTTTGGGATCACCCAAACAATTTCGTGTTTTCCATGAAAAGTCACACTTATTCACCACCATATGTTGTGAAATGAATAGAAAATAGAGTCAAGACATTGACAAGGTTAGAAATAATGATTTGTATTTGAAATAAGATTTTTTTTACATCAAACTTTGCTTTCGTCAAAGAATCCTCCATTTGCAGCAATTACAGCATTGCAGACCTTTGGCATTCTAGCTGTTAATTTGTTGAGGTAATCTGGAGAAATTGCACCCCACGCTTCCAGAAGCAGCTCCCACAAGTTGGATTGGTTGGATGGGCACTTCTTTGAGCAGATTGAGTTTCTGGAGCATCACATTTGTGGGGTCAATTAAACGCTCAAAATGGCCAGAAAAAGAGAACTTTCATCTGAAACTCGACAGTCTATTCTTGTTCTTAGAAATGAAGGCTATTCCATGCGAGAAATTGCTAAGAAATTGAAGATTTCCTACACCGGTGTGTACTACTCCCTTCAGAGGACAGCACAAACAGGCTCTAACAGGTACTATTTAATGAAGATGCCAGTTGGGGACCTGTGAGGCGTCTGTTTCTCAAACTAGAGACTCTAATGTACTTATCTTCTTGCTCAGTTGTGCAACGCGGCCTCCCACTTCTTTTTCTACTCTGGTTAGAGCCTGTTTGTGCTGTCCTCTGAAGGGAGTAGTACACACCGGTGTAGGAAATCTTCAATTTCTTAGCAATTTCTCGCATGGAATAGCCTTCATTTCTAAGAACAAGAATAGACTGTCGAGTTTCAGATGAAAGTTCTCTTTTTCTGGCCATTTTGAGCGTTTAATTGACCCCACAAATGTGATGCTCCAGAAACTCAATCTGCTCAAAGAAGTGCCCATCCAACCAATCCAACTTGTGGGAGCTGCTTCTGGAAGCGTGGGGTGCAATTTCTCCAGATTACCTCAACAAATTAACAGCTAGAATGCCAAAGGTCTGCAATGCTGTAATTGCTGCAAATGGAGGATTCTTTGACGAAAGCAAAGTTTGATGTAAAAAAAATCTTATTTCAAATACAAATCATTATTTCTAACCTTGTCAATGTCTTGACTCTATTTTCTATTCATTTCACAACATATGGTGGTGAATAAGTGTGACTTTTCATGGAAAACACAAAATTGTTTGGGTGATCCCAAACTTTTGAACGGTAGTGTATCTCACCCCTTGACAAGTGGCATTGTAACCAGATAATAAATATTATTCACTTACCTGTCAGTGGTTTTAATGTTTTGGCTGTCGGTGTTTGTGTGTTTATAGGGCCTACATGTGTGGGCATAGAGCTTACGTGTATGTTAATGGGGCCTACATGTGTGCACAGGGCCTCCTTGTGTTCAGACATGGTTGGGCACGACAAACATTAAGAAACCCGTTCTCAGAGAGCAACAAAAATGAATGTGACAGAGCAGGCAAGCGACAGAAGGGATCCCAGCAGAGGATAAAACACCCGATTGAATTATTTACCTCCTCCATACACATTTTCTCCCCGCCACCCGAGAGAAGAGGGCCTTCTCCACTGAGTTATGACAGTAAACTGGATTCAGCGGGCAAGCTTCCCCAGGAGTAATAGGCCTTTATGGGCCAAGTTATAGCACGCTGAAGATTCTCCCCGACAATCCCCCCCCCTTAAACACACACACACAAACACGCACGCACATGCACATACACATGCACGCACACACACAAACACACGCACACATACACACACACGCACACACACACGCACAGAGCAGCGAGGCGGCTGTCGTCACAGCAGAAAGAGCTGAAGGGTGTCCGTGAAAGTAATGAAGGGCCATTGTGCTTACTTCATAAACTTGTCACAGCCTCTTTCCACTTTACTTTCAGAACAAACCGGATTATCATTATCTAGTTTTTATTTTCAACCCCCGGACGGCGGCACTGGCGGTGGGAGGGGTTAATGAATATATCAGTCTGCCACCCTAAAAAGTGCTGTTGTATTAAAAACTGCAAGGAGATGAAATATGGATGAGACTGCTCCCACGCTCCAGGTGTGTCAAGTGTGATTTAATATGAGGACGGGCTGGATGTGTGTGTGTGCTACCGTGGATCGCACAGACAGACACGGGGTGACCTCTGACCTTCAAATAGCAGCCAGTCAGCTAATACTGCAGAGTTAAAGCCGTCAAACCTGCCACCGTAGAGATGCACGCCAAAAGCCATCAGCTTCACAGCTCAGACAAAACCAATCCGCGTGCGCGCACGCGTGTGTTTGTGTGTGTCGTGGAATACTGGGATGTTGAGCAGCATTCACGGTACCACAAATTGTGTGCAGTATGTGTATTCCTAGAAGTGAGTTTGTAAGTCTGTGTGGGAGTTGTGCACCCCTGTGTGTGTGTGTGTGTTTATGTGAGACAGAATGACTGTGTGGCTGCTGGATAGAGAATGTACAGGTTAGTATGTGTGTGTGCGTGTGTGTGTGTGTGTGTGTGTGTGTGTGTGTGTGCGTGCATGTGTGTATATGTGGTTATAGTACACGAGTGTGCATGAGTGCATGTGTGTGCTGAGCGTGTGTGTGTGTGTGTGTGTGTGTGTGTGTGCGTGCATGTGTGTATATGTGGTTATAGTACACGAGTGTGCATGAGTGCATGTGTGTGCTGAGCGTGTGTGCTGAGCGTGTGTGTGTGTGTGTGTGTGCGTGCATGTGTGTATATGTGGTTATAGTACACGAGTGTGCATGAGTGCATGTGTGTGCTGAGCATGTGTGTGTGTGTGTGTGTGTGTGTGTGTGTGTATATGTGTACACTGTAGCAGGTTTTGCTGTCAGAACCTCCATGTCCTCTAAATCTGCTGAGCTTTCACAAAAGAACTCCGCTATTTATTTATTTATGTTTTCTCTGTGAATCTGGCGGTGGAGGAGTCGTAGCTGAATAGTTCTGGGATCACATCACGTCAGCAAAGACGAGCTCTTCACTTTCCCTCCAAGAGTGTCACTTATTAAACCAACATACAAAACTGAGGCTTTCCTCCAACTGGAGCCTTCTGACTCCCCCACAACATCCAAAACACATCTCCTCAGGAGGAGAGACGGCTCAAACAGGGCAGAGATGGACAGGATGCCTGCACACTTCTTCATGTGTGTTTTAAATCAAGCTAAACCAAACTAAACTAAATTACACCACACTAAACAAACAACTCTGTTAAACTACACTTAACTCAAGGCTCAGCGTTTTCAGTTTTTACCGATTTGCACCGAAAAATACCCAGATTTTTTAAAAGGTGCACATCAGTTTAAACTGATTTTCGCCCGAATTTTATGTTTCCACGGAGCCAAAAGTTGTTCCTGTTCATGTGAGGTTATGTCTCTTGTGGCGAAATTCGGCACGCTGGATGGCTTTGAAAAATAAAACCCGAAAACGCTGAGCCTTGACTATACTACTGTAAACTAAAACCAAACCAAACTAAAGTAACCTAAATCACACCAAACTGAACTATCCATCCATCCATCCATTAGCTGAACCGCTTATCCTGCTCTCAGGGGGATGCTGGAGCCTATTCCAGCAGTCATTGGGTGGCAGGCAGGGAGACACCCTGGACAGGCCACCAGGCCATCACAGGGCCGAGACACACACACACACACACACACACACACACACACACACACACACACACACACACACACACACACACACACACACACACACACACACACACAAACATTCATACCTAGGGACAATTTAGTACGGCCAATTCACCTGACCTACAGGTCTTTGGACTGTGGGAGGAAACTGGAGCCCCCGGAGGAAACCCACGCAGACACGGGGAGAACATGCAAACTCCACACAGAGGACGACCCGGGATGACCCACCAAGGTTGGACCACCTGGGGCTCGAACCCAGGACCTTCTTGCTGTGAGGAGACCGCACTAACCACTGCGCCACACCAAACTAGACTACAGTAAACTAAATGAAACCAAACCAAACCACAGTAAACTACATCAAACCAAACCAAACTACAGTAAACTACATCAAACCAAACCAAACTACAGTAAACTACATCAAACCAAACTTCAGTAAACTACATCAAACCAAACCAAACTACAGTAAACTACATCAAACCAAACTACAGTAAACTACATCAAACCAAACTAAACTACAGTAAACTAAACCAAACCAAACCAAACTACAGTAAACTAAACCAAATCAAACTAAACTACAGTAAACTACATCAAACCAAACTACAGTAAACTACATCAAACCAAACTACAGTAAACTAGATCAAACCAAACTAAACTACAGTAAACTAAATGAAACCAAACTAAACCACAGTAAACTAAACCAAACCAAACCAAACTACAGTAAACTAAACCAAACCAAACCAAACTTCAGTACACTAATTCAAACCAAACCAAACTACAGTAAACTAAACCAAACCAAACCAAACCACAGTAAACTAAACCAAACCAAACTAAACTACAGTAAACTAAACCAAACTACACTAAACTACAGTAAACTACATCAAACCAAACTAAACTACAGTAAACTAAATGAAACCAAACTAAACCACAGTAAACTAAACCAAACCAAACCAAACTACAGTAAACTACATCAAACCAAACCAAACTACAGTAAACTACATCAAACCAAACCAAACTACAGTAAACTACATCAAACCAAACCAAACTACAGTAAACTAAATGAAACCAAACTAAACCACAGTAAACTAAACCAAACCAAACCAAACTACAGTAGACTACATCAAACCAAACCAAACTACAGTAAACTACATCAAACCAAGCTACAGTAAACTACATCAAACCAAACTACAGTAAACTACATCAAACCAAACCAAACTACAGTAAACTACATCAAACCAAACTACAGTAAACTACATCAAACCAAACCAAACTACAGTAAACTAATTCAAACCAAACTAAACTACAGTAAACTACATCAAACCAAACCAAACTACAGTAAACTACATCAAACCAAACCAAACTACAGTAAACTACATCAAACCAAACTACAGTAAACTACATCAAACCAAACCAAACTTCAGTAAACTAATTCAAACCAAACCAAACTACAGTAAACTACATCAAACCAAACCAAACTACAGTAAACTAAACCAAACCAAACCAAACTACAGTAAACTAATTCAAACCAAACCAAACTACAGTAAACTAAACCAAACCAAACCAGACTACAGTAAACTACATCAAACCAAACCAAACTACAGTAAACTACATCAAACCAAACTACAGTAAACTACATCAAACCAAACCAAACTACAGTAAACTACATCAAACCAAACCAAACTACAGTAAACTACATCAAACCAAACTAAACTACAGTAAACTAAATGAAACCAAACTAAACCACAGTAAACTAAACCAAACCAAACCAAACCAAACTACAGTAAACTAAACCAAACCAAACTAAACTACAGTAAACTAAACCAAACTACACCAAACTACAGTAAACTACATCAAACCAAATTAAACTACAGTAAACTAAATGAAACCAAACTAAACCACAGTAAACTAAACCAAACCAAACCAAACTACAGTAAACTACATCAAACCAAACCAAACTACAGTAAACTACATCAAACCAAACCAAACTACAGTAAACTAAACCAAACCAAACTACAGTAAACTAAACCAAACCAAACTAAACTACGGTAAACTAAACCAAACCAAACCAAACTACAGTAAACTAATTCAAACCAAACCAAACTACAGTAAACTACATCAAACCAAACCAAACTACAGTAAACTAAACCAAACCAAACCAGACTACAGTAAACTACATCAAACCAAACCAAACTACAGTAAACTAAACCAAACCAAACCAAACTACAGTAAACTACATCAAACCAAACCAAACTACAGTAAACTACATCAAACCAAACCAAACTACAGTAAACTACATCAAACCAAACTACAGTAAACTACATCAAACCAAACTACAGTAAACTACATCAAACCAAACTACAGTAAACTACATCAAACCAAACTACAGTAAACTACATCAAACCAAACCAAACTACAGTAAACTAAACCAAACCAAACCAAACTACAGTAAACTACATCAAACCCCACCAAACTACAGTAAACTACATCAAACCAAACTACAGTAAACTACATCAAACCAAACCAAACTACAGTAAACTAAACCAAACCAAACTAAACTACAGTAAACTACATCAAACCAAACCAAACTACAGTAAACTACATCAAACCAAACCAAACTACAGTAAACTAAACCAAAGCAAACCAAACTACAGTAAACTAAACCAAACCAAACGAAACTACAGTAAACTAATTCAAACCAAACCAAACTACAGTAAACTAATTCAAACCAAACCAAACTACAGTAAACTAGCCCCGGGGTAGTCCAACCTTGGGGGTGGTCCCGGGTCGTCCTCTGGGTGGAGTTTGCATGTTCTCCCTGTGTCTGTGTGGGTTTCCTCCGGGTGCTCCGGTTTCCTCCCACAGTCCAAACACATGCAGGTCAGGTCAGGTGTGAATATGTGTGTGTGTGTGTGTGTTGGCGCTGTGATGGCCTGGTGGCCTGGCCAGGGGGTCTTCCCGCCTACTGCCGAATGACTGCTGGGATAGGCTCCAGCATCCCCGTGACCCTGAGAGCAGATAAGCGGTTCGGATAATGGATAGAATCTGAAAGCAAAGTGTGATTCGTTTGTGTGGACAGGCGACGAGGTGGAGTTGCTGCTTAGCATCGCCTTACAACACACACACCCACCATTATTGTTGTTGTTTCAGGGGCATGCTCACTACATGAAGCAACAATGGGTATTCATGAATTGAGGTGTGGCATCATCGTTTCCCAAATACTCAGTTTCTATGTACACACGGATACACAGAAACCGGAGTTTTTAAAAATCTGCACTGTAGAAGGCATTTCAAATAAATCTTGGTTTTAGTGACCTAAACGCTGTTCGAATGTGGACGAAAGACCAAAACGCACAGAAAAGGCCATGTTTTGAAAAATACCTGTGTATGCGTGGACTGGGCCTAAATTGAACAATAGAAAACGAAACTACAGTAAACTAGATTAAACTAAACTACACTAGATTAAACATAACACTGCACCACAACAAACTAAATTGCACACTGACTCACGGGCAGAGCTGCCAACCCTCCTGGAGCTCACTGCTCCGAACACCCTCGGTTCTGAAAAGACTCTCCCTGCACCTTTTAGCCCTTAATGACTTAGTGTGTTTTGGCATGCGTACTCAAAAATAACATTTACTTCTCATTTGCATGAATAGGAGGTATAACGTTAAAAGCACTTGTGAGAATGTCATCTCTACTTCACCAGAAATACCAATGTTCTTGTATTTATCTCTCGCCATTTAAGAACTGTCTCCCCCAACGGAAACAGGTTAGCTATTGGTTACGATTAGGTTAAGGTAAGGATTAGGTTAAAGTAAGGGTTTAGGTTAAGGTAAGGGTTAGGTTAGGTTAAGGAAAGAGTGAGGTTAAGGTAAGGTAAGGGTTAGGTTAGGTTAAGGTAAGGGTTAGGTTAAGGTAAGCATTAAAATAATTACAGATAACTCATTAGAACAGTAGTCGTCAGCAGAAGTTGCATAATTTCGAGATGGCATCAAAACAGAGAAAACCAGCCAATTATTGAAAAAAGCTGCGTACTCACCAAACGAAGATCACTTGAAAACAAAGTCCATCCTGCAATCCTTTTTAACAAAGTGTGCAATTGCTGGGTCGTAAAGTTTGTCCTTTAACTTCAATTCCATAAGCAGTTCTTTTTCAACTGAGATGAGAGCCCAGGCTGACAGACGAGCCTGTCCAGGGCGGTTTCTTGTGCACGTTTTCACCCTTTCCAGTGCTGTCCACGGAAGCAGTGGACACAGGGACGGTGAAGACCAGGAAAGTGAGAAGGTGGAGACGGGGCATACTTTTGCTGGAGAAAGTGGAGGAGATCAGAAGGGCTCTGTCCATCGAAATCAGATACAGGTCCCAGGGGGTTGGGATCCCACGAACGTAATAATTGTGGACAGCCTGTTAGGAATCAGGGGGGAAGACAGAGGGACAGTGTTTGCTGTGTTCTTCAGTTCTGCTCGTCTGCATCTTTTATGCAAACAACAATTAAAACAATTAGCTAGTACGTTTGACGAACTAGCTAACCAGCATGCTTAGCTTACGATCAGACAACCCAAATTAACATCACGGTGAACAAGTTCACATAGAGCTAGCGAACATTTACACACTGATAACACACCAAAAACATACGCTCAGTAACTGCTGCCATGGTGGTTACTTGTGGACCCCTTTTAGATATGACCGGGAGCCATGAGTCTGAGTCGCTAAACTACACACAATAAAACATTACTTTGTAACACACGTTCATATGACCGAGTGTGAGTCACTAAACTACACACAATAAAACATTACTTTGTAAAACACGTTCATATGACCGAGTGTGAGTCGCTAAACTACACACAATAAAACATTACTTTGTAACACACGTTCATATGACCGAGTCTGAGCCACTAAACTACACACAATAAAACATTACTTTCTAACACACGTTCATATGACCGAGTGTGAGTCACTAAACTACACACAATAAAACATTACTTTGTAAAACACGTTCATATGACCGAGTGTGAGTCACTAAACTACACACGATAAAACATTACTTTGTAACACACGTTCATATGACCGAGTGTGAGTCACTAAACTACACACAATAAAACATTACTTTGTAACACACGTTCATATGACCGAGTGTGAGTCACTACACTACACACAATAAAACATTACTTTGTAACACACGTTCATATGACCGAGTGTGAGTCACTAAACTACACACAATAAAACATTACTTTGTAACACACGTTCATATGACCGAGTCTGAGTCACTAAACTACACACAATAAAACATTACTTTCTAACACACGTTCATATGACCGAGTGTGAGTCACTAAACTACACACAATAAAACATTATTTTGTAACACACGTTCATATGACCGAGTCTGAGCCACTAAACTACACACAATAAAACATTACTTTGTAACACACGTTCATATGACCGAGTGTGAGTCACTAAACTACACACAATAAAACATTACTTTCTAACACACGTTCATATGACCGAGTGTGAGTTACTAAACTACACACAACAAAACATTACTTTCTAACACACGTTCATATGACCGAGTGTGAGTCACTAAACTACACACAATAAAACATTACTTTGTAACACACGTTCATATGACCGAGTGTGAGTCACTAAACTACACACAATAAAACATTACTTTGTAACACACGTTCATATGACCGAGTCTGAGTCACTAAACTACACACAATAAAACATTACTTTCTAACACACGTTCATATGACCGAGTGTGAGTCACTACACTACACACAATAAAACATTACTTTCTAACACACGTTCACATGACCGAGTGTGAGTCACTAAACTACACACAATAAAACATTACTTTGTAACACACGTTCATATGACCGAGTGTGAGTCACTAAACTACACACAATAAAACATTACTTTGTAACACACGTTCATATGACCGAGTCTGAGTCACTAAACTACACACAATAAAACATTACTTTCTAACACACGTTCATATGACCGAGTGTGAGTCACTAAACTACACACAATAAAACATTACTTTCTAACACACGTTCATATGACCGAGTGTGAGTCACTAAACTACACACAATAAAACATTACTTTCTAACACACGTTCATATGACCGAGTGTGAGTCACTAAACTACACACAATAAAACATTACTTTGTAACACACGTTCATATGACCGAGTGTGAGTCACTAAACTACACAAAATAAAACATTACTTTGTAAAACACGTTCATATGACCGAGTGTGAGTCACTAAACTACACACAATAAAACATTACTTTCTAACACACGTTCATATGACCGAGTGTGAGTCACTACACTACACACAATAAAACATTACTTTGTAAAACACGTTCATATGACCGAGTGTGAGTCACTAAACTACACACAATAAAACATTACTTTGTAACACACGTTCATATGACCGAGTGTGAGTCACTAAACTACACACAATAAAACATTACTTTGTAACACACGTTCATATGACCGAGTGTGAGTCACTAAACTACACACAATAAAACATTACTTTCTAACACACGTTCATATGACCGAGTGTGAGTCACTAAACTACACACAATAAAACATTACTTTGTAACACACGTTCATATGACCGAGTGTGAGTCACTACACTACACACAATAAAACATTACTTTCTAACACACGTTCACATGACCGAGTTTGAGTCACTAAACTACACACAATAAAACATTACTTTGTAACACACGTTCATATGACCGAGTGTGAGTCACTAAACTACACACAATAAAACATTACTTTGTAACACACGTTCATATGACCGAGTCTGAGTCACTAAACTACACACAATAAAACATTACTTTCTAACACACGTTCATATGACCGAGTGTGAGTCACTAAACTACACACAATAAAACATTACTTTCTAACACACGTTCATATGACCGAGTGTGAGTCACTAAACTACACACAATAAAACATTACTTTCTCACACACGTTCATATGACCGAGTGTGAGTCACTAAACTACACACAATAAAACATTACTTTGTAACACACGTTCATATGACCGAGTGTGAGTCACTAAACTACACAAAATAAAACATTACTTTGTAAAACACGTTCATATGACCGAGTGTGAGTCACTAAACTACACACAATAAAACATTACTTTCTAACACACGTTCATATGACCGAGTGTGAGTCACTACACTACACACAGTAGACCAGCGAGCGGTGCGGGCGACCATCTTGTCTCCTTGGCCTCCATGACAACGAGCGGCGCGGGCGGCCATCTTGTCTCCTTGGCCTCCATGACAACGAGCGGTGCGGGCGGCCATCTTGTCTCCTTGGCCTCCATGACAGCGAGCTAACGGCTCTGTGGCTCCGTTCCTTTCATCAGCGCGACGTAACTTGTGTTCATTCGACATGTTTAAACCACACGTCCTTCTTTCTACACCACAACCAGGAGCTTTAGACCAACACAAGCAGGAGCTTTACACCACCACACAGGAATGCTTATCCCCACCTGCTGGAAGCGGGGAGCGGGAAGCGGGGAGCGGGGAGCGGGGAGCGGAGAAGCGGGGAGCGGGAGCGGGGAGCGGGGAGAGGAGGAGCGGGGAGCGGAGGAGCGGGAAGCGGGGAGCGGAGGAGCGGGGAGCGGGGGGCGGGGAGCGGGGAGAGGAGGAGCGGGGAGCGGAGGAGCGGGAAGCGGGGAGCGGAGGAGCGGGGAGCGGGGGGCGGGGAGAGGAGAGCGGGGAGCGGAGGAGCGGGAAGCAGCGACGGTGTTCGCCGTCTTCTTCAGCTCGGCTCGTCAGCATCTGGAGCAAGGCGGCAGCTACTACGCCACCTAGCGTGAACGCCCTCAGACAGCGCCCCCCTGAGGGGAAAACTAGAGCAGAATTCATTTGAAAGTATTGATAGACTAAAAATCAAACACAATATTCAAGAAAATACTAAGTAAATTAATTAGTATATCACAAAGTTGTGACGATACATTTAGTGGGCGTCGCACAAATACACCGATGAGCCAAAACCTGCTGACCCCTCGCAGGTGAACCTAATAACGTCAATCATCTCCAAACAAGGCCACGTGGCCACGTCTGGGCGGATTAGCTGGCGAGTGAACGACCAATCTCGGAGTCGGCATATTGTCCCGCCCACAACTCAACAAAATGCGATTGGCTAAGACAGCTGTCAAACTCCAATCCATTACACAGCTACCAAAGGCGCCGGCACGGGGGCGCCGCTGATTCACCCAGATACCGTCGGAAGAAAAATTGTGATTGGTCCGTTTCCCGTTCGCTATACTGGCACACTGCCTCGACATAATAGCCCACGTTTATGACGATGATCAAGAAATTATTACTATTATTTCTGTGAATCAAAATAATTAAAATATATATTAGGAGTACGAGAATTCTTTCAATATGTTTTCTTGGGTATTCACTGAATACGTTGGAAGGTGCAGAACCCTCTGGATAACGGGCTGTCAGACAAATGGCCTTGAGGTCCAACGGGACATTTTTCAGACTATTTGGGTTTCAGAATACTGAGCCGTTGGAACAATGTTATGACACCTCCCCCCTCACCCACATAAAACCCTGCAAATTTCTGCCACCAAAACACAGGGACTGGGAACACTGGGCAGCAACCGAGGCACCACCAGTTCCGGCCAATCTGGAGACGCCTTCGGGAAGCTGCAGGCAATTCCATGTCCTCCGACTCCGTTTACAGCAGTGACTCTGCAAACAACTAGCAGCTTCTTGCCAATATTGACCCCATACACTGCCACACACACACACACACACACACACACACAACTGCCTCATTAGCCTCAAACACCTACCTCCTAATGTCCTGTCTGGGGCAGGTATAGGACTCTGTTAATGGTAGGTGTTCTCCTCTAACACCCACTACTATATTTCTCTCTCTCTCTCTCTTTCTGTGTGTGTGTTTGTGTGTGTGTGTGTGTGTGTGTGTGTGTGTGTGTCTCTGTCTCTCATTCAGTCAACAGCTGCGGAGGTTTTGTGCATGTGCATAAAACTGTACAAGCACGTCAATACTGTAAGCATAGTATGCATATACGTGTTTGTGTGTCTGTACATGTATGAGCTAGGGTTTAACTCTGTGTGTGTGTGTGTGTGTGTGTGTGTGTGTGTGTGTGTGTGGGTGAGAACACACACACACACACTGTGCTGTGGCCGGCTGTCTGGTATGACAGGGTGTGGATGTCTTAATTCCCCCTCTAAGTTTCCTTATCAGGTCCGCTGCCTGGCCATTCATTAATAGTGCTGTTTTAATTAGCCATTAGTGAACACACTCCCCATGTCAGAGATATGAGGAGAGGGATATGAGAAGACTGTGTGTGTGTGTGTGTGTGTGTGTGTGTGTGTGTGTGTGTGTGTGAGGTTTCGAGGGGACAGGGAGAAGGAGAGGGGGACTGGAGTGGCAGCAGTGTACTGTGGTTGTACTGCAGTAAATATTGTGAGTGGTACGTCCTCACATCCTGCAGGTTTGTCGAGTAGTTGTTGTTCTCTACTCCTTATAGAAACACAGCAGGATAAAGATCTATGAAAAGATGTTTGTCTTCCTTTATGTGTGTATGCTATGTACGGCTGTGTGTGCTGCTATTTAAAAATGTGCACAAGCAAGTGTGAATATGTGTGTGTGTGTGTGTGTGTGTGTGTGTGTGTGTGTGTGTGTGTGTGTGTGTGTGTGTGTGTGATAAGGGGCACAGTGATCAGGGAGGGCCCATCCTTATTATCGGCCCTGTTGCTCCCTTTGTGTTTCTGTGCTGTCAGACAATGGAGGCCAACCCCCCAAACACACATACACACTTGGTGAAAAGTATGCACAACACAGACATAAACACACATGTACCTTCTAACTCGACAAATAACCCCCCCCCCCATATTTACCCCAAAAACAACAACCACCCATCCCCACTACTCCACTCATCTCTGATTGGCTGCAGCAGCGTGGATGCCCGGCATCGGTCAGGGTGAGGGGTTAAGACTAAGTAGCATGAACAATAACCAACAAACAAACAGAGAGTGACGAGGGATGGGTCACCGTGGCGACCCCACCGCCTCTCATAATTAGCGCTGTTTACCGAGTGACACGATCGGTTAACGCTGTTCACTCGCCGGCCCGTGAAGATGAGGGTAAGACAGATACCCTCGTGTGTGTGTGTGTGTGTGTGTGTGTGTGTGTGTGTGTGTGTGTGTGTGTGTGTGTGTGTGTGTGTGTGTGTGTGTGTGTGTGTGTGTGCATATCCATAGTTCTCCCGTGACGTCACATTCATATTGGAGTGCCCACCTGGCGAGCAACACACTTCCCAAACGGCAGCATTACTGACCCATCCAGAAGGACAGTCCATATGTGTACTTGTGTAAGCTGTCACGCTGGCGGCAGAGTGAGGAGAGGGGTTCTCCACAAGACACATGGAAACAGCGCCAAACTGCAGCTCTGCCAGGGACCGAAATACTGCGGCGGGTGCTGTATATGGATCGCAAGTACCCAAAACTCGTAGTTTGTTAATATATCTTTGTTTTTCTTCTTTCGTAAGCTGATCCAAATAGTCGTTGCTGGGAACAGCTGGAAAGCCGACAGGTCTGTGCTGCTGGCTGGCTGCCATGCTGGAACTCCGTTTTGCCCGCCAGGGCTCCGCGTCAGTCACGTGATGGAAAACTATGGATTTAGGGCCCAAGAAGGAACACCAGGCACATTCAGAGATACAGTTTTTGGTTCTGTTTTACAGATCCTTCCTGTATTCTGTAAGGTGTCCTTGAGTGCTCTGAAAGGCGTCCACAAATAAAATGTATTATTATTATTATTTTTATTATTACACAAATGTCCTTTAACTTCACGCCATAATACACCATAATAAGCGGGCGGGTCCATTCCTTGGGCCTCGGGTGAGAATGAGGCAGAAGTCTATTTGATGGATAGTGCCTTTCTTAGGATATGAGATGTTCCAAGAAGTGCCATCTTCTGTAGTTATTACCATTATTATTATTATTATCTTTATATTTACAGACTGGAACAGTGCAGTATAGTGGCCTATGGAGTCTGGAGTCCATGATTTACTTTGCTTTGTCTCATTATTCAACCCACCAAGGTGCATTTTGGCGTTTTGTGACGTGTTATGGACTGGGTCCTCCGGGTCACCTTCACTTCCACACAAACAAACAGTCAATTCAGATGTGCTGAACATGTCTTCACACAAGCCTGCCTGCACGGAGGTCTTCCACAATACCACAGCTGGAAAAAAGAGACTCTATCGATCGCCAGTCCACCACGTATGAATATTAGTGATGAGATGATTGATGATGAGATCTCTAAATCTCTTTGGCATTGCAGAAAAATTGCATTTGCCGTCGAGCACCTGCCAGGGTGCGATACTGAAGCATCACCCCAGGGGACCTCGCTGCTGCAGCGGGGGTCACCGAAAACTGAGCCCAATCAAAGTGATTAAGGAACCGCAGATCAATAACATCTTTATATTAGATTTACCGACTCTGGGCGGATCGCTCCGACTCAGCAGAAAGATGAAGGAGCAGCCGGGCCAACATTCATTGGGCCCAGCTCAAGCTAGAGCCGTGGTCCACTGGGTGTTGGAGTAAATCTTCAAGCTCCCGTCACATCCCTGAAGCGAGATGAAATAACAGCACCATCTTCTGAATGGAGGAGTCGGAGCGGCCGGTTGTTCTCTGCTGATGAGTTCCAACACCTCCTCGCTCTGGTGTTCTATGGAGGAAACAGAGAGCTGACGTTACCCACACACCTGCAAATTGCTGAAGGGAAGCGCCCGTGTTTTTACTCCACCTCGGCCAGGCGCCACCGCCGTCATTGGTACTTTGATGCAGATGGTGCAGATGGAGGACGAGATGAGAGATTCACACCCTCAATTCCAGACCGGCTCT
This sequence comes from Lampris incognitus, assembly GCF_029633865.1. Classification (NCBI taxonomy): domain Eukaryota; kingdom Metazoa; phylum Chordata; class Actinopteri; order Lampriformes; family Lampridae; genus Lampris; species Lampris incognitus. The sequence continues at coordinate 2,771,097 of NC_079231.1, read as the reverse complement.
CAGACACACTGACGGAAACAGCAGTAATGACCCATGAGCAAGGCAGCATTAACCCAGCAGCAGCAGGAAGGAAGTCGAGTGTCAGGAGTGTCTGGCAGACTGAGGAAGGCGCTGTCTTCTCTTATAACCTCAATCAGTAAATGAATAGCTTTCTGCTGACAATTAGCTGAACTATTCTGGCAAATGAGCACCCGTGCATGCTTTCATGCACACACACACACACACACACACACACACACACACACACACACACACACACACACACACACACAGAAGCACACGTGGTGCCGTCGCCCCGTATCTCCATGGAGACGATATGTCTCACCCCCCTTCCTCCTACTCCTCAGTGTTTGTCTCACAGTAAATCTAAATTGGCGAGCAGTTAACTCTTCACCTCCTGCGCAGCCAGCACCTCCGCCTCTGCTGCTGTCGACTGCAGAGAGGCATCATCAACAGAGAAGAAGAAGAGGGGGGAGAGAGAAGAGAGAGAGGAGAGAGAGGAGCGAGAGGAGCGAGAGAAAGAAAAGACAGACGAGACAGCTGAGCATGTGAACACACAGCAGACCCGGGGTCACGCCGGGGTCACCGGGTTTTGGTTCTTTCTCTTTGTGCACAAGAGAGAAAAGGAGAAAAAAGGAGAAAGTACATGTTTGTTGTGTGTGTTCGTGCACGTTTGTTCATGTGTCTCAGTTTCTGCAGAAGTGAACTTCATTCCCCAACATCCTTTGATGTGATCTAATCTGGAGCGGGGGGGTGAGCTTGGTGTGTGTGTGTGTGTGTGTGTGAGACAGAGAGAGAGGATGGGGGGAAGGGGGGGGTGTTCTCAGGGAACCTCCAATCTGTTTACAGCCCTGATTGGAATTACACAATCAATTACCACCCCCCGCCGTGGCCCAAATGAGCCGGCCCAAAAGACAGGGGAATTGGTTAAATGTTATTGTTGGGAGGCCATTATCCAACAATCGGGGTGGTTAATGCAAGAAAATGACGTTCATTAGACGGCCCGGCGGGAGGCTCCCAGGGGCCGGGCTGCAGCTGACCCCCATTCAATGCTGGCCTTTGTGGGCCCTCGTCCACTGCAGGGAGGGAGATCATGTCAAAGACACAGAATACTCCTCCTTTGTACCACAGTGCAGCTACTGTGTGTGTGTGTGTGTGTGTGTGTGTGTGTGTGTGTGTGTGTGTGTGTGTGTGTGTGTGTGTGTGTGCGTGTGTGATAATTGCATCATACTGTGAGTCAGAGGAGCGGCGTGGCTGAGACTGGGTCTCTGACAGATCCACATGTTATGTGACAGTAATGAGGAGAGCAGACCTCCATCCTCTCCTCTAATGTTCATCATCAAGGCTTCAGCCTGGAAACAACACACAACACAACACAACACAACACAACACAACACAACACAAGCGTTGCACCCACAACATCTGTCAGCGCGGCTGAAGCCGTCGAAAGCCAAAAGTCAACGGCGAGCCGAGACGTCCTCCCGCCGAGAGTGGGCCGGTGTGTGACGTGGTATTTTTACACAGGCTTTATTCCCGAGTCCACAATCCACCTCCAACGCAACGGCTTTGTCTGCGTCTACTCACAGAGTGCCAGACAGCACCAGCGGTCAGAGAGGAACACACACCACCTGGTTATTTCTGTCCCTCCTGCAGGAAACCAGGACGCCACGCTCAAAGTGGAGATTTGTTGTTTCATGGTGAAAAAAGAAGAAACAAATAAATAAATAAATAAATAAATACCCCCCCCGATTTAGTTGCCGGCGTGAACAAGAGAGGATGAAGGGATGCAGCCTGTGCCAGGACGACTTGGCAGAGTCAGAATAGACGGTTCTGATCCATTTCCTATTATTAGCGCCTCTCTCAGCACTCCTCCTATGGAAGCCATTATTATTACCATGTCATCAGAAAGAATTTACACAGTATCGACACACATCCCGATACGTAGTGAGGAACACCACGGTTAACACTCCAGCTGAGCTTCGTCTGTTTCAGACACCGCTCCCTCACACGCTTCACGCCTCGTGTGGCGATCCTGATGATTCATCCATCTGCACAACATTTACTGCTACACTGTGGTGTATCAGCACACGACAATCTGAACACCCGAGTTTCATCCCAACACAACACGACACGACACAACACGACACGACACAAGTGAAAGATGATAGCTAATAACGGGTACTGCTCGGTCATGGCGGGCGTTGTCGGTCCCTGCAGTTCCAGCATGAAGATGTTCTGTATAAATGGGTCAGGGTACAACTTAGATGGACTTTTCACTTTGCACGAAGCTCAACGTTGTCCCCGCGGGTCCTACAGCAGCTGTGTGCGTTAGCCATGGCAGCTGTATTTCCTGTGTGGTTAGATCTTTGTTAGGTTGTGTGACCACGGCATCAGACCTGTGCGTACCGACTTGTTACCCGGCTGTTGCCAGGCGGCTAGCGAGGACAACAGCTCGCTAGCTAAACGGAGGAGCTACAAACAGCAGCGCTGACCCCCGTCAGCCCGAGGGCCCAGTCAGTCTCCACCAGCGGCCCCTGACCCTTCTGAGGACGGCTGTTAGCACCCAGCCTAACACTGACCTTTGGCCTTTGGCCATCTGTTGGTTCCAATGGAAAAACCACTGGGGTCACAAACCGATGACCGGGGGGGGGGGTATACAGGTGCATTTTGATCTCCATTTGGCAGATGAAGAGATCCAGTCTAGTTCTGAAGCCGTCCCGCTACACAGCAGCTAGCTGGACGTCATGTCTAGCCGCGGTCTCATCACACAGGAGGGACCAACGTCACAGCACCTGTTACGCCAGCCAAACAGGTGGCGCCACCGAGCAGGTAAGCTCACATCTCCGTAGACGTTCTCCCTACATATGTGGGCTCGACTGTGTGTGCGCACACACATTTCATCTTTGTGCTGCCTCCTATGTGAATGTGTGTGTGTATGCACACTTTAGTGTGTGTTACTGTATGGTTATGCATGTTAGTGCGTGAGTGTTACTGTATGTTTGTGTGCGTTAGTGTGTGTGTGTGTGTGTGTGTGTGTGATAGTGTGTCTTGTGTATATGCTTTTGTGTGTGTGTGTGTGTGTGTGTGTGTGTGTGTGTGTGTTAAGCCTCTGATTAAGAAACAAGCCACAGCAGCTACATGCCTTGCTGTTTCCCCTCAGCATCTGTCTCCAGCAGCATGGGGGCTGCACACGGGAGGGAGGAGGAAGACACAGAGACACCACCCCCCCACCCCCACCCCCCTCCCCCGTCTGTCTGTCTGTCTGTCTTCTCATTATTCGGGAGCAACCTCAGAGTTGAAAGACGCTCTCTCCCTCCCCTCCCCCCCTCCCTCCCTCCCTGCCTCCATCTCTCTCTCTCGTCTCAGTGTGAAGTTTTTATTTTTTTGGACATATTTTGGTCTCCCCGTCATGTGCGAGTCAGTGGCAGGTCATATCACAACACGAAGCGCTCTGCTGTGACTTTAACGCCAGACGCCGGCTCCCCACCACTTCCTGCGCTCACACGCCGCCGCTCCCTTTGAGGCGTACTGCGTGGCACTGTCACCATACAGGAGGCAGATAAGGCCGAGTCGAGCGCAGGAGCCGCTCTGAGCGCCAGCAGAGTTTCAGGACCTCCTCCTCCTCCTCCCCTCTGCCGTCTCTAGTGAAGGGCGGTGGAGGCAGCGCCAGGCTTCCGGTGTGACAACACAAATGGAGGTGCACACACCGCCGAGGAGTAGCACGAGGCCCTCGCCTACCTATTCCAAGCCTCGCCGCTACCCGTGCGATGAGAGACAGTGTTAGTGTTCCGGACGCTTCTGTTTGGTGTTGATCGTACTGGAGGTGACCTGTGTTGAAGGTTGTGCGTTCTGTTGTCTCATTATAAACTTACTGCTCAACAGCAACACAATAAACTGCAGAAGCTCCTGTGGCAAGTCTGCGATGTTCATGTGCACAGCTTGGAATGTAGTGACTATAAAGGACCAAGTTATGATGGTAACACACACCCACACCTCTGTGCACACAACACTACAGCTCCCTGGTTGTTGACTTGGCATGTGACACACAGTCGTCAATGTTGTGAGCGATTAACAATGAATTAGAGATGTCAAAGCAGCTTGAGGTTTGACACTGACACACAATCAATCGTATGTGAGCGGACAGCTTTCTTTACTGCTGTTCACATGTCTTTATGGACAACGCAGTCAATGTACTCACAGCCATGCACGCTAGCCGCACGCTAGCCGCACGCTAGCCGCACGCTAGCCGCACGCTAGCCGCACGCTAGCCGCACGCTCAGAACCAGAAGCAGGAACACTTCGTCGTTTCATTTCATGCACTTGCACACATGAAATGAAACAAAATATCATTTCCCCCAGCCCACAGCAGTGCAACACAAAGACAAAAACACATGCAAAAACTACAACTACAAGAACACACATATCCAAGCTAACACAAACATCCAAACTAACACAAATATCCAAACTAACACAAATATCCAAACTAACACAAATATCCAAACTAACACACATATCCAAACTAACACAAATATCCAAACTAACACAAATATCCAAACTAACACACATATCCAAACTAACACAAATATCCAAACTAACACAAATATCCAAACTAACACAAATATCCAAACTAACACAAATATCTAAAATAAAAAAAACAAAAAAACAATCACTGCCCAGCAGAACGAACGCTAGCCAGGATGACTGTCAGAACTGCTGGTCTGCATGGGCTAGCAGTTAGCTTAGCCTGCCCCACTTCCACATCCTGTCAGACCGCCCGCGGGGTTTCCTCTTCGGGTGCAGCTCCAGGCAGGGCCGTGGTCCCTGGACCCACAGGACACGGCAGACCCAGCTCTCCCAGCCAGACACCCTCGACACACCGCCCCACACTCCACATGACGACACCAAAAACACCACAGTCAACGCCAGGCGAGGCCGCCACCCGACCGCCCTCGGTGTTATCGGAACTGCCGGTCTGCATGGGCTAGCAGTTAGCTTAGCCTGCCCCGCTTCTGCGTCCTGTCAGACCGCCCTCGGTGTTTCCTCTTCGGGTGCAGCTCCGGGCATGGCTGCGGTCCCTGGGCCCACACCACAGAAGACCAAATTCTCGCAGCCGATGCAATACCAGCTCTCCCAGCCATCAAACAAAGACAAACTTAGACGCAGACGTGGACAAAGACACTGAATGGGCGGTACTGGGTGAGGCCGCCATAAACGTGCGCCGCCGTCTTCCCACACTGGAAGTGGAACCATTCAAACTTGGCATCGATTGGAATCGTCCTCAGATTGGTATCAGCAGTGTAAAGTGAGATCGGTACATATTAGAAGGGAAATCAAGTTTCTATTTCCATCTGAACTTCCTGTCGTGGCATCCTGGTTTGGCGCTCACATTGGTGGGAGGCTAACCGAGTCTTATGACGTGGAGCAGAGCTGGCCGGGCCTTTCCAAAGCCGGGATAAGGAAGCGTCTGTGGCTCGCCGGCAGCCTGCTTCGCTATCATTATCTGTTAAAGAGCTTGGGTCCCTATGGATCATCATTACCAGGCGCATTAGAAAATACTTTGATTAAACTCCCCTAATCCAGCACAGACAGCTGCAGTCCATTCACAGCTGCCTAATCTCCCCCACCGCTAAATACCAGCCAGACAATAGGCTACAAATGACAAGTTAGGTGGGGGGGGGGGCAGAAATAAAAGAGCAGGAAAACAAAGAAAAAGACACAGAGATAGAGGGAGAAGGAGGGGAAGGAGGGGGAGGGAAAGAAAGAGTGGAGTCTCTCTATCAAAGGCAGGTGGTAAACACGGCTGATGGCAAGCCGTATCACACCAGGAGATGGCTGATACTCTGTGAAATGGACCGGGATGGAGCGAGCGAGCGAGCGAGAGAGAGAGAGAGAGAGAGAGAGAGAGAGAGAGAGAGAGAGAGCGAGAGAGAGAGCGAGAGAGAGAGAGAGAGAGAGAGAGAGAGAGAGAGAGAGAGAGAGAGAGAGAGAGAGAGACTTTAGGGAATTGGAATTGGGCGGAGCAAGTATCACCAAGAAAATCACAACCCAGCAAAAGAGAGAGAATCTGTGTGTGTGTGTGTGTGTGTTGGTGATGGGGGTGTGGTGGAGTAGAGAGAGAGGAAAAGAGGTGACGGTGTTGACTCTCCTCTCTGCTGGGTGATGAAATGTTGAGATGTCGTTCATCACAACCACAAACAAGGCGATGAGGCTGATGCAGCCGTCGCAATCAACATGAGTGGGCAGGAAGAGGGGGGCATGGGGAGAAACTGAGTAGAAGCACAGACAGATAGACAGAGAGAGAAAAAGACAGACATGTAGAGGAAAGACAGACAGACAGAGAGAGAAAGACAGGGGGGAGAGATGGAACATTCTCACTGGTGGTAAAATGACTACAGGGAGGTTACGAGGCTGACAGCAGCCACTGTGATGACAGCATGGAGCCACATGATGCTTACACACAGACTAGACACCACCAGCAGACAGACAGGCAGGCAGGCAGGCAGACACACAGACAGGCTGATAGACACACAGACAGACAGACAGACAGACAGACAGACACACAGACAGACAGACAGACACACAGACAGGCTGATAGACACACAGACACACAGACAGACACACAGACAGGCTGATAGACACACAGACAGACAGACAGACACACAGACAGGCTGATAGACACACAGACAGACACACAGACACACAGACAGACAGACAGACAGACAGACAGACAGACAGACAGGCTGATAGACACACAGACAGACAGACAGACACACAGACAGACAGACACACAGACAGACAGACACACAGACAGACAGACAGACACACAGACAGACAGACAGACACACAGACAGACAGAGAGAGAAAGACAGGGGGGAGAGATGGAACATTCTCACTGGTGGTAAAATGACTACAGGGAGGTTACGAGGCTGACAGCAGCCACTGTGATGACAGCATGGAGCCACATGATGCTTACACACAGACTAGACACCACCAGCAGACAGACAGGCAGGCAGGCAGGCAGGCAGACACACAGACAGGCTGATAGACACACAGACAGACAGACAGACAGACACACAGACAGGCTGATAGACACACAGACAGACACACAGACACACAGACAGACAGACAGACAGACAGACAGACAGACAGACAGACAGGCAGGCAGACACAGAGACAGGCTGATAGACACACAGACAGACAGACAGACACACAGACAGACAGCTAGGTTCATAAATACCAACCTGGGAGACAAAATGATTACGTGTGTGTGTGTGTGTGTGTGTGTGTGTGTGTGTGTGTGTGTGTGTGTGTGTGTGTGTGTGTGTGTGTGTGTGTGTGTGTGTGTGTGTGTGTGTGTGTGTCCATGTTTTGCTATCCTTGTGCAGACCAAATGTCCACACAAGGATAGCAAAACCTGACAGGGCGTACCATGTACCTTTCAGAGGTCCGCACAAGGAAAAGGGTCTATTTTAGAGTTAGGGCTTGGTTTTAGGGTTACAGTTAGAATTAAGGTTATGTTAAGGGTTAGGGTAAGGGTTAGGATTAGGTTTTAGGGTTAGGGTTAGGTTAAGGTTAGGGTAAGGGTTAAGGTTAGGTTAAGGTTAGGGTAAGGGTTAGGGTTAGGTTAAGGTTAGGGTAAGGGTTAAGGTTAGGGTAAGGGTTAAGGTTAGCGTTAGGCGTGTCGTTTGCATGGGTAAGGTAAGGGTTAAGGGCTAGGAAATGAATGTAGTCAATGAGGGGTCCTCACAAGGATAGTAAAACACGACTGTGTGAGTGTGTATGTGTGTGTTTTCATTTGTAGCAAAGTTTGACACAAAATGGGGACCGACGCTTCTGTGCTTGGCTGAAATGAAGAAGGTAGTGAACAGGAACGAGCTTTGTAAAGCAACAGTAAGATGGGGAGTGACCGGACGTTGTACTTCTGTTCAGGCTGATTTACCCACGATCCGGTCTGATCGGCTGTCCGGCCTGGAACGTGGTCCTTGTTTTAATCTCTGATCAAACCAAAAGGGCTGACTTTATGTGACATGACATGTGTTTTTGTGTTTGTTGTGTAACCAGTGATGTCATTAGTCATGTTTCTATCAAAGACTTTCCACTTCTTGGCTTCATTGTTTACTGAGGATGAACGACATCGTGCACACCAACCAGTCACCTGTCACTCTGCACGGATGCTGACTGGCGGCACAGCCAGGATATCACTACTGTCACATCCCGGTGGACACTCACATCCATGTTGTGCTTGTGCTTACAGGGAGATGGTCAGTCAAAAGTCATGACGGGGGCGTCCGGGTGGTGTAGTGGTCTATTCTGTTGCCTACCAACAGGGGGATCACCTGTTCAAATCCCCGTGTTACCTCCGGCTTGGTCGGGCGTCCCTACAGACACCAGTGTCCGTGTCTGTGGGTGGGAAGGCGGATGTGGGTATGTGTCCTGGTCGCTGCACTAGCG
>NC_079231.1:2727646-2757646 GCF_029633865.1 Lampris incognitus | reverse complement strand
ACACCACACACACATCACCACACCACATACACATCACCACATACACATCACCACACCACATACACATCACCACACCACATACACATCACCACATACACATCACCACACCACATACACATCACCACACATCACCACACCACATACACATCACCACATACACATCACCACACCACATACACATCACCACACCACATACACATCACCACATACACATCACCACATACACATCACCACACACCACATACACATCACCACATACACATCACCACACCACATACACATCACCACACACCACATACACATCACCACACATCACCACACCACATACACATCACCACATACACATCACCACACCACATACACATCACCACACATCACAAACACATCACCACACACCACATACACATCACCACACCACACCACATACACATCACCACACCACATACACATCACCACATACACATCACCACACCACATACACATCACCACACCACATACACATCACCACACACCACATACACATCACCACACACCACAAACACATCACCACACACCACATACACATCACCACACCACATACACATCACCACATACACATCACCACACCACATACACATCACCACATACACATCACCACACCACATACACATCACCACACATCACAAACACATCACCATACCACATACACATCACCACATACACATCACCACACCACATACACATCACCACACCACATACACATCACCACATACACATCACCACACCACATACACATCACCACACCACATACACATCACCACATACACATCACCACACACCACATACATATCACCACACCACATACACATCACCACACATCACCACACCACATACACATCACCACCACACATCACCACACCACATACACATCACCACACATCACAAACACATCACCACACACCACATACACATCACCACACACCACAAACACATCACCACACACCACATACACATCACCACACCACATACACATCACCACACATCACCACACCACATACACATCACCACATACACATCACCACACCACATACACATCACCACACATCACCACACCACATACACATCACCACACATCACCACACCACATACACATCACCACACATCACCACACCACATACACATCACCACACCACATACACATCACCACACCACATACACATCACCACACATCACCACACCACATACACATCACCACACATCACAAACACATCACCACACACCACATACACATCACCACACACCACAAACACATCACCACACACCACATACACATCACCACACCACATACACATCACCACACATCACCACACCACATACACATCACCACATACACATCACCACACCACATACACATCACCACACATCACCACACCACATACACATCACCACACATCACCACACCACATACACATCACCACACATCACCACACCACATACACATCACCACACCACATACACATCACCACACCACATACACATCACCACACCACATACACATCACCACATACACATCACCACACCACATACACCCTCACCACACATCACCACACCACATACACATCACCACATACACATCACCACACCACATACACATCACCACATACACATCACCACACATCACCACAGCAGACACACATCCCGGTACGGACGGAGCCGCAGTACAGGTCCAACTCGCCACTGTGGTTCTTCAGTGACGAGTTTGGCACCAGCTGGTTCAAGGGTGCCTGTGCACTATTTTTTCTCGACTGTGTAAATCATTAAGAGCTATCAGCAAAGTTACTGACGGATGTGGTTACCATGACAACAAATTACAACCTTTTAACCTTCAGCATTGAAATTCCAGATCAAATCCAGGAAACCTTCTTCCTCAGAGTCAACTCATGACTAGAGAGAACAGGGGGTGGCATTGTGTGTGTGTGTGTGTGGGGGGGGAGGGGCATCATTCACAGACCCACGACTGCAACGTGAGCACCCCCCCCCCCCGGTCACTCTTCCCTCTCCGCTCCCCGCAATCATGGAAATGACGGCTATCACGCCACCAGCCCTGCCTGCCTCCAGCCTCAGTACAGCCGGACTGCGGCGTGCCGAGACAGTATCAGCCAGGACCCATTTACATAATAACCGCTCATCACACGCAAGGCCCCTTTTGTTTGCAGCACAACAGAAAACTGTCAAGATGTCACCCTGCGGCCGGCGTCCGGCACGGGGAAACGTCGAACAGGAGCGAAAGGAAGGAGGTGGGGGAGGAGGTCTAATTGTGATATGGGTTTACTGTGCAGTGAGGGAGAGGAGGAGAGGGAGAGGTAGCAGAGAAAGAGAGCAGGGTGAAGGTACGTAGACAGAGGACTGGGCTGAACGAGTCAGAACCGAAGAGGGAGAGGTGGAAAGAAGAGAGTGAGGAAGAACAGAAGAGGAGGGGTGGAAAGAAGAGAGTGAGGAAGAACAGAAGAGGAGAGGTGGAAAGAAGAGAGTGAGGAAGAACAGAAGAGGAGAGGTGGAAAGAAGAGAGTGAGGAAGAACAGAAGAGGAGAGGTGGAAAGAAGAGAGTGAGGAAGAACAGAAGAGGAGGGGTGGAAAGAAGAGAGTGAGGAAGAACAGAAGAGGAGGGGTGGAAAGAAGAGAGTGAAGAAGAACCGAAGAGGAGAGGTGGAAAGAAGAGAGTGAGGAAGAACAGAAGAGGAGGGGTGGAAAGAAGAGAGTGAGGAAGAACAGAAGAGGAGAGGTGGAAAGAAGAGAGTGAGGAAGAACAGAAGAGGAGGGGTGGAAAGAAGAGAGTGAGGAAGAACCGAAGAGGAGGGGTGGAAAGAAGAGAGTGAGGAAGAACAGAAGAGGAGGGGTGGAAAGAAGAGAGTGAGGAAGAACAGAAGAGGAGAGGTGGAAAGAAGAGAGTGAGGAAGAACAGAAGAGGAGGGGTGGAAAGAAGAGAGTGAGGAAGAACAGAAGAGGAGAGGTGGAAAGAAGAGAGTGAGGAAGAACCGAAGAGGAGGGGTGGAAAGAAGAGAGTGAGGAAGAACAGAAGAGGAGAGGTGGAAAGAAGAGAGTGAGGAAGAACAGAAGAGGAGGGGTGGAAAGAAGAGAGTGAGGAAGAACAGAAGAGGAGAGGTGGAAAGAAGAGAGTGAGGAAGAACAGAAGAGGAGAGGTGGAAAGAAGAGAGAGAGGAAGAACAGAAGAGGAGGGGTGGAAAGAAGAGAGTGAGGAAGAACAGAAGAGGAGGGGTGGAAAGAAGAGAGAGAGGAAGAACAGAAGAGGAGGGGTGGAAAGAAGAGAGTGAGGAAGAACAGAAGAGGAGAGGTGGAAAGAAGAGAGAGAGGAAGAACAGAAGAGGAGGGGTGGAAAGAAGAGAGTGAGGAAGAACAGAAGAGGAGAGGTGGAAAGAAGAGAGTGAGGAAGAACAGAAGAGGAGAGGTGGAAAGAAGAGAGTGAGGAAGAACAGAAGAGGAGGGGTGGAAAGAAGAGAGTGAGGAAGAACAGAAGAGGAGAGGTGGAAAGAAGAGAGTGAGGAAGAACAGAAGAGGAGAGGTGGAAAGAAGAGAGTGAGGAAGAACAGAAGAGGGAGGGGTGGAAAGAAGAGAGTGAGGAAGAACAGAAGAGGGAGGGGTGGAAAGAAGAGAGTGAGGAAGAACAGAAGAGGGAGGGGTGGAAAGAAGAGAGTGAGGAAGAACAGAAGAGGAGAGGTGGAAAGAAGAGAGTGAGGAAGAACAGAAGAGGGAGGGGTGGAAAGAAGAGAGTGAGGAAGAACAGAAGAGGAGGGGTGGAAAGAAGAGAGTGAGGAAGAACAGAAGAGGAGAGGTGGAAAGAAGAGAGTGAGGAAGAACAGAAGAGGAGAGGTGGAAAGAAGAGAGTGAGGAAGAACAGAAGAGGGAGGGGTGGAAAGAAGAGAGTGAGGAAGAACAGAAGAGGGAGGGGTGGAAAGAAGAGAGAGAGGAAGAACCGAAGAGGAGGGGTGGAAAGAAGAGAGTGAGGAAGAACAGAAGAGGAGGGGTGGAAAGAAGAGAGTGAGGAAGAACAGAAGAGGAGAGGTGGAAAGAAGAGAGTGAGGAAGAACAGAAGAGGAGAGGTGGAAAGAAGAGAGTGAGGAAGAACAGAAGAGGGAGGGGTGCAAAGAAGACAGTGAGGAAGAACAGAAGAGGAGAGGTGGAAAGAAGAGAGTGAGGAAGAACAGAAGAGGAGAGGTGGAAAGAAGAGAGTGAGGAAGAACCGAAGAGGAGAGGTGGAAAGAAGAGAGTGAGGAAGAACAGAAGAGGGAGGGGTGGAAAGAAGAGAGTGAGGAAGAACAGAAGAGGAGAGGTGGAAAGAAGAGAGTGAGGAAGAACCGAAGAGGGAGGGGTGGAAAGAAGAGAGAGAGGAAGAACAGAAGAGGAGAGGTGGAAAGAAGAGAGTGAGGAAGAACAGAAGAGGAGAGGTGGAAAGAAGAGAGTGAGGAAGAACAGAAGAGGAGGGGTGGAAAGAAGAGAGTGAGGAAGAACCGAAGAGGAGGGGTGGAAAGAAGAGAGTGAGGAAGAACCGAAGAGGAGAGGTGGAAAGAAGAGAGTGAGGAAGAACAGAAGAGGGAGGGGTGGAAAGAAGAGAGTGAGGAAGAACAGAAGAGGAGGGGTGGAAAGAAGAGAGTGAGGAAGAACAGAAGAGGAGAGGTGGAAAGAAGAGAGTGAGGAAGAACAGAAGAGGAGAGGTGGAAAGAAGAGAGTGAGGAAGAACCGAAGAGGAGAGGTGGAAAGAGGAGAGTGAGGAAGAACAGACGAGGAGGGGTGGAAAGAAGAGAGTGAGGAAGAACCGAAGAGGAGAGGTGGAAAGAAGAGAGTGAGGAAGAACAGAAGAGGAGGGGTGGAAAGAAGAGAGTGAGGAAGAACAGAAGAGGAGAGGTGGAAAGAAGAGAGTGAGGAAGAACAGAAGAGGAGAGGTGGAAAGAAGAGAGTGAGGAAGAACCGAAGAGGAGGGGTGGAAAGAAGAGAGTGAGGAAGAACCGAAGAGGAGAGGTGGACAGAAGAGAGTGAGGAAGAACAGACGAGGAGGGGTGGAAAGAAGAGAGTGAGGAAGAACCGAAGAGGAGGGGTGGAAAGAAGAGAGTGAGGAAGAACCGAAGAGGAGAGGTGGAAAGAAGAGAGTGAGGAAGAACAGAAGAGGAGAGGTGGAAAGAAGAGAGTGAGGAAGAACAGAAGAGGGAGGGGTGGAAAGAAGAGAGTGAGGAAGAACAGAAGAGGGAGGGGTGGAAAGAAGAGAGAGAGGAAGAACAGAAGAGGAGGGGTGGAAAGAAGAGAGTGAGGAAGAACAGAAGAGGAGAGGTGGAAAGAAGAGAGTGAGGAAGAACAGAAGAGGAGAGGTGGAAAGAAGAGAGTGAGGAAGAACAGAAGAGGAGGGGTGGAAAGAAGAGAGTGAGGAAGAACAGACGAGGAGGGGTGGAAAGAAGAGAGTGAGGAAGAACCGAAGAGGAGGGGTGGAAAGAAGAGAGTGAGGAAGAACAGAAGAGGAGGGGTGGAAAGAAGAGAGTGAGGAAGAACAGAAGAGGAGAGGTGGAAAGAAGAGAGTGAGGAAGAACAGAAGAGGAGGGGTGGAAAGAAGAGAGTGAGGAAGAACAGAAGAGGAGAGGTGGAGAATGATTGGAGAGGAGATCTATGTGTGTCACAGTGGGCATTAAGATCCACTCAACATCTCACACACACACACACACACACACACACAGCATCCTGGACAGAACGGCATCAATCATTTGGCAAATTGTCAATCAGCTTGTGTAAATAATGGCTACTGTTTATCCTCCGAGTCGTTTGTCTGGACACCAACGCTGCAATTTCACCTGCAACTGTGAAATTATCCTGCGTGTGCTGAATGGCTTAACAAACCCCTGTGACTGTGGCGACATGTGGAAAACGAGTCCATGCTAGTAAGGTATATATGTTACATATGGTAAGTTATATATATATATATATATATATATATATATATATATATATATATATACATATATATACATATATATACATATATATACATATATATAGTACATACATTATACAAAGTAAGTTATATATGTTACATATAGTAAGTTATATATGTTATATATATAGTACATACATTATACAAAGTAAGTGATATATGTTATATATAGAAAGTTATACATGTTATATATATAGTAAGTGATATGTTATATATAGTGGGTTATATATATGTTATACAATGTAAGTGATATATGTTACATATAGTAAGTTATATATATATTATATATGGCAAGTTATAGATGTTATATATAGTAAGTTATTTCTGTTATACAAAGTAAGTGATATGTTATATATAGTAAGTTATATATGTTTATACAAAGTAAGTGATATGTTATATATAGTAAGTTATATATGTTATATATGGCAAGTTATATGTTATATATAGTAAGTTATATATGTTTATACAAAGTAAGTGATATGTTATATATAGTAAGTTATATATGTTATATATAGTAAGTGATACATGTTATATATAGTAAGTCATATATAGTAACCACATATATAGTAACCTGCATAACCACCCAAACCGGTGACCGGTTTCATATGCAAATTGGCATGACCATTAACTGGAGTTACAGTGGCCATGTGAACTACTCACACAGGGTTGGAGTGTCGTTGCAATCAAAGCATTGTGAATAGTACACATGGTCATTGTAACTCTAATAACAGTCGTGGCAATTTGCATATGAAACCGATTGTCAGTTTGGGTCGTTATGCAACTGTGCTGCAGTCTGCTGAGACTGACGAAGTCACTTAGACGAGTGAGGAAACGTTTGTCCCACTAAACGTTGTGTCCGAATGGATTTCCTCACCTGGATTATTGAGCATCAAGACAAATGTCTTCATTTCCTGTCCTACGGATGTTAGACATCAATTACTGAGGGAAGCATACACCGCCTTGCCTTGAAGGGGCAGGATGCCTGTGAACCCTCTTTCTCATTAACCCCCCCCGCCCCCCCCCCCCACACACACACACAAACACGCACACACACACACAGAGACAACTTCCTGTCTCCATGGTTTCCCACATGTGTGGCAGGAAACGCTCATCATCAGTTGATCCATCAAGGAGAGATTTCTCCTCATCCCTGCTCCTGCAGAGGCTTCCCAGCATGCACTCCCTCCTCAGACCTGAGCCTGTGTCTGTCTCTCCACCCTCCTCGCCTCTCACATCACTTGACATCAAAGGGGCTGCGGCAAGGCTTGCTGTTTACCCTCCCTGGCAGGCGCTCATTACAAAAACATCAAAATAAGCCGTGCAGAGAGGCCGGGCGCATTAATGATCTTACTGAGCGACCAATACCTGCAGACACCCCCACCCCCACCCCCCTTCACCGAATGCTGCCGGGCTAGCCGACACGCAAAGAATTTGCTTCAGCACAGGTATGTGTGCTTCTGTACAGTGCGGTGGCCACTGTTAAACACACTACACACACACACACACACACACACACACACACACACAGGCTAGTGCCAGGGCCTATGGCCGCTAACGACTGCTCAATTAGTGTAAATTAGGGAAGCATTGTGAGGTCCATGCTGTGGCCATTAGTTGTTGGAGAGAGATGAGGAGTGTGGGCCAGGATTAATCCTTAAGAGCGAGATGGGGAACCACGCAGGTCGCCAACAAGCTCCTCGCTTCCACGCTAATGATCCCTAACCAGGGCTGGAGGACGGCTGGGAGACAGAGCCGTGGTTGGTATTAGGTTGGTCTTGAAATAACCCCTTGACATGATTGGATTTAATTGGATCGTACATGGCAGGTGGTTCGGGGTGGGGTTAAATATCTCTCACTGCGTTATGACCAATGTTTCTGTGGGCGCAGTGGATTCAATGCAAATGCTCATTAGGCAAGCGGTTCTGAAGCAAATCCTCATTAGATCAGCCTATTTCATACAAATCGCCGCTCTGCAAAAGCAAACCAATTGTTAAATCAAAGTGCTTTGTGAATGTCTTGTGACACAGCACATACATCAGCAGGCGGGTCGCTCTGCAACACACGGCTTTCCCCATGCATGTAATGCCAGGTTTTT
Source organism: Lampris incognitus (assembly GCF_029633865.1). NCBI lineage: Eukaryota > Metazoa > Chordata > Actinopteri > Lampriformes > Lampridae > Lampris > Lampris incognitus. Next base: position 2,749,580 of record NC_079231.1, on the reverse strand, counting down.
ATTGGGAAATTAATTCCTAATCTAATCTATACAGCCCTATTAATAACTATTATAAAGCACACCGCAGTCATGCATTAATCAGGACTTGGTAATTAGTGTAAAATTTAAATGCATGTTGTAAACCTACATCGAGTGTCTGGCACTAGACGGAGGTGCCAAGCCATTGCTGTACTAATTAGTTTGCAATTATGTTTAATAAGTTCTGTGGAAGCCAATCATCTTTCAGTGGGGGAGCTGGGCTCTCCTGATACAGCCTTACAAGAACCATCATGGAGGAGATAGGAAGAATATCCACAACACATGCTGATTTCTCTCTTTTCTCCTTGATTTATTTCGGGATTCTTCATGTTCACTGATCAGAGCTAGCTGAGCAAGTGTGTTTGGTTTGCAGGGATGACCAGTTTTACCTTCATTTGGCGCTGTGCATGTACATCTGGATGACCACCATCACGACGCTATGACTGCTGCACACTGGCAGGTGAAAATTCACATCACTTTTGCACAGAATGAATAATGATGAAGAATACATGTGCTCATTCAATCAGTGTCATGATTGCGAGAGGCAGGTCCCCATCCCATCATGCAATGGGGTGAAGGCAGGGAATGACACCCTGGACAGGTCGCCTGTCCATCACAGCTGTAGGTGGAGAGACTTGGGCTCTCACACACACACACACACACACACACTACGCAGTCATCAGGGTCAGGAACCAAGAAGACTTTATCGTCATTTCACTTCATGCACATGCATGTGCGTACATGAAATGAAAGGAAATGCCATTTCCCCCAGCAGTACAACACAAAGGCAACAACACACCCAAGAACTACAAGAACACACATATCCAAACTAACACACATATCCAAACTAAACAAAAAAATCACTGTCCAAGAGGACGAACGCCCACCTGGACGACTGTCAGAACTGCCAGTCTACATGGGCTAGCAGTTAGCTTAGCCTGCCTTAGTAAGACGAGATGCCAGCTCCAGCTGGGTTTACTTCAGTTTAATTACAGTTTGTTCCTGTATTCATATGTTATTCCCATTGGCTTGTCACTTGGTTCCCACTACACATTTTGTTAAAATCTGCTGCAACAACAATCCAAATGTGCCACATGAAACATTTTCCCAGAGCACATGCAGGTAAAATGACAGATACAGACATTTTCATCTGGACAACATGCAGTCATCTGGGGAAACGACAAACATCCTTCGCTCAGATGGATCGGTATGTTCACACTTTGTCTGCTTGAAAGTAAACTACAGGACATCCTCCAGGAAAGTGATAAACTCTGTCCACACACTTCTATCTCATCTATTGATTGCTTATCTGCCATCTTAGTTTACGAGTAACAGTTTATCCATCCTGTTTAACTAGTTCCCCTGAGCAGAGTCCAACTCCTCTTCCAACCCTCATGGCTTTCGCTTTCTATGTCCTATTCTGTTGTTTGACTTCCTGAAGCACTTTATCAACTCCGGTTTCAGCCGAGCACCACATACAAACCACATACACATCATGAGGATTATATTTGCTCAAATGTGATAACTACCAGAAAAAACAACAGCATAATAAAGTCAAAGTCTTAAAAGTGGTACCGATTGGTTAGACAGAGGGAGCGAGCTGGGAAGGATGTGCAGCAGGTTAGGGTGATGAAGGATGGAGACTTTGTTAGGACTTTGTTAGGATGATGAAGGATGGAGACTTTGTTAGGACTTTGTTAGGGTGATGAAGGATGGAGACTTTGTTAGAATGATGAAGGATGGAGACTTTGTTAGGACTTTGTTAGGATGATGAAGGATGGAGACTTTGTTAGGACTTTGTTAGGGTGATGAAGGATGGAGACTTTGTTAGGACTTTGTTAGGCTGATGAAGGATGGAGACTTTGTTAGAATGATGAAGGATGGAGACTTTGTTAGGACTTTGTTAGGGAGATAAACGATGGATACTTTTTTAGGACTTTGTTAGAATGATGAAGGATGGAGACTTTGTTAGAATGATGAAGGATGGAGACTTTGTTAGGGTGATGAAGGATGGATACTTTGTTAGGAATTTGTTAGGCTGATGAAGGATGGAGACTTTGTTAGAACTTTGTTAGGCTGATGAAGATGGAGACTTTGTTATGACCTTGTTAGGATGATGAAGGATGGAGACTTTGTTAGGGTGATGAAGGATGGAGACTTTGTTAGGCTGATGAAAATGGAGACTTTGTTAGAACTTTGTTAGGCTGATGAAGATGGAGACTTTGTTAGCACTTTGTTAGGCTGATGAAGATGGAGACTTTGTTATGACCTTGTTAGGATGATGAAGGATGGAGACTTTGTTAGGGTGATGAAGGATGGATACTTTGTTAGGAATTTGTTAGGCTGATCAAGGATAGAGATGGAAATGTGCTGACAAGCGAGGAGAGTGTGTTGAGAAGGTGGAAGGAGTACTTTGAGGGGCTGATGAATGAAGAAGATGAGAGAGAGAGAAGGTTGGATGATGTGGGGATAGTGAATCAGGAAGTGTGGTGGATTAGCAAGGAGGAAGTGAGGCAGCTATGAAGGAAAAGGAAACCCCAGTGTTTTTCCTGCCTAGACTTTTGCACAGCGGCCAAGTTGATTGAACGGGAAATATGGGGGGGGGGGTTGTTAACATGCAGCGCTCAAGCTAAAAAAATCTGTCTGATAAAAACGTTTTGCCTGTCAGTCTGTGGATGTGCAGCCTCCAAGGTGGAACCTAGTCCAAGTCTGATATGACATGACAGACAGCAATCAGACGACCATAACTACAAAGCACTTGTTGAAAGACTTCAAATGTGTTTAATGTGGTGGTTGTTAGGATATAAAGTGAATGAAGGGGAATGGCTGCTCTGCTGATTGACTTTCATTCCTAAAACAACGGGAAGAGACCAGCTCAGCCATGGGAGATGTGTTACTGTAGCTAACGAGATGGTTTCCAGCGGCCACTGTGATTTACCCTACTCTTGAGATTGTATTTTATAGCAGAGTTTTAACATTGGCAACTATGGCACTTCCGCGGGGCGGTGAGGTGAGGTGAATAAGGTGAATAAGGTGAATAATTTTTGGTTCATCCAGTTTATGGTGACAGGCATGGGCACAAGTCCATGAATACTGGGATGGCATCCGGCGCTTTACCTGTGCCCCATCCACAGGGTTAGTGGTAGTGTCAGGAAGGGCATCCGACGTGACGTTCTGTCAAATCATTACGCGGAGTGACAAGACCGCCATCGCTGCTGCGCCCTCACAGGGTACTGATGGAAACTATCAAATCCGCTGCGGCGACCCCTGGGAAACAGGGAGCAAGCCGAAAGGAGAAGATCTTTAGTTCATCCAGTGTTACCCCAGTTCTCCTACACTGAGATCAGCAGCGAATGATCTGTGAAACACGAGCGACTGACTTCTCGTGTACTTTCAAGACTTACACCCGAATCCTCAGTGTTTTGGTCTTGGCACTAGTGCTGCCTGATCTGACACAAGCGTAGACGTGGGGCCCGCATGTGCCCGGTTGACTCAGATCAGACGGTGATCAGAGCAGTGCCGGCTGAGCGAGCTGGAGAAGGAATGGAGAGAGGGAGTGGTGATCAGGACAACAAACGTTTCCCCAGGAATCTGAATCAATCACTGCAACCACGAGAGAGTCTTCATCATACAGTCATAGCTGTGCACAACACACGTTCAGGCTGATAGGTCCGTAGTTTGTGAGATTAGTCGCAGACACACACACACACACACACACACACACACACACACACACACACACAGACACACACACACACACACACACACACACACACACACACACACACACACACACACACACACACACACACACACACACATGCGCACCAGAGAAGTTCTATGATTCCTTCTTCCTCTCCAACCAAGCGCTCTTTGGTTTCTCTCTCCCCTGGTGTTGTACAGGCTCTGCTGTGGCCTGCTCCACATAGAGACCAGGATCACAGCTCGCCACACAGACCCCCCCCCCCCCGAGCTCATGGCAACACCGACACGAGCGCCGAGGTTCAGCTGGGACCGCTGGCTCACGCCCTTGTCTAGGACACACCCTGGTGTGTGTGTGTGTGTGTGGGTGTGGGTATGCGTTCATTCATATATGTGTTAGTTTATATTCTCCAACTTCTGTGTGTTTCTATCTGTGTCTATGTACTCATGTACATGTGTGTGTGTGTGTGTGTGTGTGTGGGTGTGTGTGTGTGTGTGTGTGTGTGTGGGTGTGTGGGTGGGTGTGCATTCATTCATATATGTGTTAGTTTATATTCTCCGACTTCTGTGTGTTTCTATCTGTGTCTATGTACTCATGTACATGTGTGTGTGTGTCTGTGTGTGTGTGTGTGTGTGTGTGTGAAGAGCAATCACACTGCTATTTGGATTAGTGCCTGGCCCCCTTTGTGTTACTTAGCGTAATCGGTGCCCCCATGCCTACAACCAGACTACACAGCACAGCATGGGCATGGCACAGCACTTTACAACCCCCCCCCCCCCACACACACACACACACTCCACCCCCCGCAAAGGAACTAATGAGGGGGAAATATGTTCAATACACGAGCATTGATCAGCATTGTTTGGCGACGGCGTTCCATCGATTGGGTCTCCCTTTCCAGTAATGCCTCATTAGCTGCATCTGCCACGTGCATGAGCAAACACACAACCATGTGTAATGTACAGCAACACAAACAAATCGCCGAGTTTAATTTCCAGGCCTTCGCTCAGGCTTTGGCTCATTTCACCGAGAGCACCTCATGTGCGTTTGTATTGAATGAATTCCATTCGCTTTCATTAATATCAGTTATGTGATACCGGTGTCAGGGCTCTGCTGAGAGGTTCTGCATGGAGGAAGCAGCGCGAGCCTGTCACGACGCGGAAACATGAGAAAAATGCAAACTACAAAAGCTTAATTTCAAAAGTTTGATGGCAAACTCTTTTACTCTGTATGGCATCGCTCAATATTCCCCTCCATTCAAATTTTGATGATGGGATTTGAAATTGTATCTTCACTCCACCGCCTCAGTTGTGCCAGTGGGGTTTTGTCAAGACAAAAAGGGTCTTTGAAAACCGCGACCTCCAGGCCAGGATGAAAATTCTGGTCTACAGAGCGGTAGTGTTGCCCACCCTACTGTATGGATCAGAATCCTGGACCACATACAGCAGGCACCTGAAGGCACTGGAGGCACATCATCAGAGGTGCCTCCGAAAGATCCTCAAGATCACCTGGGAAGATAGACACACCAACACCAGCGTCCTGGAGGAGGCTAACATTCCTGCTATCACTGCCACCATCTCCCAACACCAGCTCAGATGGACTGGCCATGTCATCCGTATGCCTGACTCTCGCCTTCCAAAACAAGTTCCATACTCCCAGCTCCTCACAGGACAACGTGCCCCGGGTGGTCAAAATAAAAGGTATAAGGATAACATCCAAACGAACATCAAAAAATGCCACACAGATCCTAAGACCTGGGAGGACACAGCAACCAACAGGACGACCTGGAGGAAACTTGTCCAGGAAGGAGCTGCACTTTATAATAATGATCTCCGACGTGCTGCAGAAGACAAGCGCAGACTCAGAAAGGAGGCAGTTTCCACCAAAAAGGCCCAAACCAATCCCACGACTACCACCGCCCACCCCTGTCCACACTGCAACAACATATGTGGCTCCAGGATCGGCCTCTTCACCCACCTGAAGACCCACAAGGACCAAGAAGGAGGACAGTCATACTCCACCCCGAGTGACGGCCGATGATGTCCCTAGGTGTGTGTGTGTGTGTGTGATGGCCTGGCGGCCTGTCCAGGGTGTCTCCCCGTCTGCCGCCCAGTGACTGCTGGGACAGGCTCCAGCATCCCGCAACCCTGAGAGCAGGAGAAGCAGTTTGGATAATGGATGGATGGATGGACTATGGTTCAACACCTTTTACGGTTTTCACCTCAGCCTCCAAAACCAATGGCCAAGATCCAAAAGAACATCACAGCCTTTTCTGTTCATGTTCATCCTACTGAGTACACCTACATGACATGACATGACATGACATGACATGACATGACATGACATGACATGACATGACATGACATGACATGACATGACATGACATGACATGACATGACATCCTGGAGTTACAGTAACGCCAACAGACTCTACACCGTCATGTTAGTAAAGGACATAAACATTCAGAGGTCTGACAGCCTCTTTCCTGCCTGGTCTACAGTGGTGACTGGGTGATATTCACTTCCTGCCTGGTCTACAGTGGTAGCTGGGTGATATTCACTTCCTGCCTGGTTTACAGTGGTAGCTGGGTGATATTCACTTCCTGCCTGGTCAACAGTGGTAGCTGGGTGATATTCACTTCCTGCCTGGTCTACAGTGGTAGCTGGGTGATATTCACTTCCTGCCTGGTCTACAGTGGTAGCTGGATGATATTCACTTCCTGCCTGGTCTACAGTGGTAGCTGGGTGATATTCACTTCCTGCCTGGTCTACAGTGGTAGCTGGGTGATATTCACTTCCTGCCTGGTCTACAGTGGTAGCTGGGTGGTATTCACTTCCTGCCTGGTCTACAGTGGTAGCTGGGTGATATTCATTTCCTGCCTGGTCTACAGTGGTAGCTGGGTGATATTCACTTCCTGCCTGGTTTACAGTGGTAGCCGGGTGATATTCACTTCCTGCCTGGTCTACAGTGGTGGCCGGGTGATATTCACTTCCTGCCTGGTCTACAGTGGTGGCTGGGTGATATTCACTTCCTGCCTGGTCTACAGTGGTAGCTGGGTGATATTCACTTCCTGCCTGGTTTACAGTGGTGACTGGGTGATATTCACTTCCTGCCTGGTCTACAGTGGTAGCCGGGTGATATTCACTTCCTGCCTGGTCTACAGTGGTAGCTGGGTGATATTCACTTCCTGCCTGGTCTACAGTGGTAGCTGGGTGATATTCACTTCCTGCCTGGTCTACAGTGGTAGCTGGGTGATATTCACTTCCTGCTTGGTCTACAGTGGTGACTGGGTGATATTAACTTCCTGCCTGGTCTACAGTGGTAGCTGGGTGATATTCACTTCCTGCCTGGTCTACAGTGGTGGCTGGGTGATATTCACTTCCTGCCTGGTTTACAGTGGTGACTGGGTGATATTCACTTCCTGCCTGGTCTACAGTGGTAGCTGGGTGATATTCACTTCCTGCCTGGTCTACAGTGGTAGCTGGGTGATATTCACTTCCTGCCTGGTCTACAGTGGTAGCTGGGTGATATTCACTTCCTGCCTGGTCTACAGTGGTAGCTGGGTGATATTCACATCACAGTGAAGCCACCTGATTCCAGGAAAGAAACTTGTCAAATGTTTATTTAAAAAGCAATCAGCTGCTTGTTGGTTATGTTACAAGGGGTATATCCCCTTCCACATGGTGACAGTGAGAGCTGGACCCATCAGACCTGTGTGCTGAACCCAGACCTGATCAGATGTTTACCTCTTCTCAGGACAGACACAAACTAGATTTGAGACATGGTAATACCATATGTGGTCTGTGGTTATGTTGTGTGTGTGTGTGTGTGTGTGTGTGGGTGGGTGTGGGTGGGTGTGTGTGTGTATGTGTGTGTGTGGGTGGGTGTGTGCATATGCATAATGGTGTATTTGTGTCTACATGGGCTCATATGCTTGTGTGTATGTGGGTGTGTATGCAGTGGTTAGTGTATGAGTGTGTGTGAGTGTGTAGGAATGTGTACCTGGGTGCCGTGGCCCAACAGTGCTCCCATAGAGGTGTCTCCTACGGCGTGCTGCTGATCCTGGGCCAGACCACCACTTCCTGAAGCCTACAGAGATGAAAAATATCCTTAACACACACACACACACACACACACACTTTGGACTTCTATTTTCGTGAGGACCCCTCATTGAGCACATTCATTCCCTAGCTTTTAACCCTAACCTGATCCATCAGAACTACATGCTTATCACTCACTCTGACCTTCATGTTAACCTAACTCTTAACCCAACCCTAAACCCAAGTCCCAACCCTAAACCCAAGTCCTAACCCTAAACACAAGTCCTAACCTTAAACCCAAGTCCTAACCCTGACCTTCATGTTAGCCTAACTCTTAACCCAACCCTAAACCCAAGTCCTCACCCTAAACACAAGTCCCAACCCTAAACCCAAGTCCTAACTCTGACCTTCATGTTAGCCTAACTCTTAACCCAACCCTAAACCCAAGTCCTCACCCTAAACACAAGTCCCAACCCTAAACCCAAGTCCTAACCCTGACCTTCATGTTAACCTAACTCTTAACCCAACCCTAAACCCAAGTCCTCACCCTAAACACAAGTCCCAACCTTAAACCCAAGTCCTAACCCTGACCTTCATGTTAACCTAACCCTAAATCCAACCTTAAACCCAAGTCCTAACCCTGACCTTCATGTTAACCTAACCCTAAACCCAACCCTTAACCCAAGTCCTAACCCTAAACCCAAGTCCTAACCCTGACCTTCATGTTAACCTAACGCTTAACCTAACCCTAAACCTGTCCTAATCCTAAACCCAAGTCCTAACCCTAAACCGAGGTCCTAACCCTAAACCCAAGTCTTAACCCTAAGCCGAGGTCCTAACCCTAAACCCAAGTCCTAACCCTAAACCGAGGTCCTAACCCTAAACCCAAGTCCAAACCCTAAACCTAAGTGCTAACCCTAAACCCAAGTCCCAACCCTAAACCCAAGTCCTAACCCTAAAACACACCCTTAAAGAAGGGAAGACCGTCCTCACTTAGCACAGATGTCCTCAGATGGTAAAAAACTCAAATTGGTCCTCACAAAAACATAAGTACAAGTATACACACACACACACACACACACACCCTGGAAAAGCTACTTGTCTGCCTGGAACAGCCTGAAACCCAAGGAAGGGGACATGCTAAGAAAAAACCTACCAGTTCTCACACAGTGTGGGCAGTGTGTGAGAACTGTTGTGTTTCCATGAGAGTCTGAATGGACCGGCCCGAATTCGGGGGCTGATGTGGCACACGGAGCGACTTTCATTTCAGGGACCAGTGAGGGAAACCGTTTAAGAGTTAACTCTTCATCTGTAACTTCATTCACTGTTCACTTTCAGTCTGTGTGTGTTTTGTCTGAGTGTCAGTGTGAGCTACACGTCAAGTCAGATAACTGGAATGTGAAATCGTTGGTTCTGATTGTGTTTCTCACACATCCCTCTCCCTACTCTGCAGTTTATTTTGCCATTTATCTTCATCAGTTTGAATCTGTAGTGCTACTAGCAGCAGTAACAGTAGTAGATCTGTACTAGTACTAGCAGCAGTAAGAGTAGCAGATCTGTAGTAGCACTAGCAGCAGTAACAGTAGTAGATTTGTAGTAGCACTAGCAGCAGTAAGAGTAGCAGATCTGTAGTAGCACTAGCAGCAGTAACAGTAGTAGATCTGTAGTAGCACTAGCAGCAGTAACAGTAGTAGAACTGTAGTAGCACTAGCAGCAGTAACAGTAGTAGATCTGTAGTAGTACTAGCAGCAGTAACAGTAGTAGATCTGTAGTAGCACTAGCAGCAGTAACAGTAGTAGATCTGTAGTAGCACTAGCAGCAGTAACAGTAGTAGAACTGTAGTAGCACTAGCAGCAGTAACAGTAGTAGATCTGTAGTAGCACTAGCAGCAGTAAGAGTAGCAGATCTGTAGTAGTACTAGCAGCAGTAACAGTAGCAGATCTGTAGTAGCACTAGCAGCAGTAACAGTAGTAGATCTGTAGTAGCACTAGCAGCAGTAAGAGTAGCAGATCTGTAGTAGCACTAGCAGCAGTAACAGTAGTAGATCTGTAGTAGCACTAGCAGCAGTAACAGTAGTAGATCTGTAGTAGCACTAGCAGCAGTAACAGTAGTAGAACTGTAGTAGCACTAGCAGCAGTAACAGTAGTAGATCTGTAGTAGTACTAGCAGCAGTAACAGTAGTAGATCTGTAGTAGTAGATCTGGAGCTGCAACCGAGGAGGTAACATCGAGGGCGGTCTGACAGGATGCAGAAGTGGGGCAGGCTAAGCTAACTCCTAGCTCATGCAGACCGGCAGTTCCGACAGTCATCCTGGCTGGTGTTCGTTCACTTGGACAGCGGTTTATATATATATATATATATATATATATATATATATATATACGTATGTGTTTAGATATGTGTGTTCTTGTAGCTTTTGGATGTGTGTTTTTGTCTTTGTGTGGCACCGCTGTGGGCTGGTGGAAACGATATGTCGTTTCATTTCATGTAATTCTTCCGTACATGAAATGAAACGACAAATAAAGTGGTCCTGGTTCCTGGTTCCTGATTCCTGATTCTTATTAGCATTGCTATGAGTCGTTTCAAGCGGCATTTTGAAATGTCTTCCTCTCAGCTGTCTTCTCTTCATCTTTCATTCTACACCACACAGGTTTCACCACACTGCTCACAAGCAGCGTGAGAAGTGCCAGCTCCTCACTGTGTGTCTGTGTGTGTGTGTGTGTGTGTGGGTGTGTGTGTGTGTTTGTGGATGTGTGTGTGTGTGTGTGTGTGTGTGTGTGGATGTGTGTGTGTCTTCTTAGGGACAGTTTCCAGGAGTGTTTGTCAGTCCGATGGTATGGCCTTGTTTACTTTGTGTGTGTGTGTGTGTGTGTGTGTGTGTGTGTGTGTGTGTGTGTGTGTGTGTGTGTGTGTGTGTGTGTGTGTGTGTGTGTGTGGGTGTGGGTGTGTGTGTGTGTGTGTGTGTGTGTGTGTGGATGTGTGTGTGTCTTCTTAGGGACAGTTTCCAGGAGTGTTTGTCAGTCCGATGGTATGGCCTTGTTTACTTTGTGTGTGTGTGTGTGTGTGTGTGTGTGTGTGTGTGTGTGTGTGTGTCTGTGTGAGAAAGAGAGAGAGAGAAAGTGACTTAAAGTGTGTATGTAGCAGGAGGGGGCAGATCAATCAGACATGTCTGACTAAGAGGAAGACACCAGCTTCCTGTCTCACCTCAGAACAGCACACTGCATCCTGCTTCATGTAGATTGGGGTGTCATTCACGGCATGCGGCGGCGGCAGCGGGGGCGGCGGCGGGGGCGGCGGCGGCGAGCTGTGTACACAGACAAACACATTAACCGTGGGGAACCAATGCTGTAATGACAGTAATAGAGCGTCCAGGATGACAGACGTCAGAGTAGCACTTGGGCCAAGGTTGACAGAGGTGGAAATAAGGTTTTCTGTCTTTTTTCTTCCTGTTCTTTGTATCTCCCCCTCTTGGCTAAAGGTGCTCATTTACCGAGGCGGAACAGTTGCCACATTGAGAGGGGAGGGCAATTTTCCTCACATCAAATGTGTGTTTAATTTCCTCATCCCGATTCCCTGCTCTCACGGCCGGCCTGCTAGTGTGTGAAGGCTACAATTGAGGTTAACGCCGGCTCGATTGTGCGGTTTGTGAGGAGGATGCTGCCCTTAAACACACGCGTGTCACATTCCCTGTCCAGTCAAAACCAGTCAACGCCCCCTCAACCGGCTTCTGTCCTTCCTCCGGTCTGAGATGAGAGAACCACATCAAGATGCAACGAGACATGTTTGAGGATAGGTGGGTTTCATGGGAAGTAAAAGGAAGTGCGTGGTGTAGCTGGTAACCAATTTTACAAGCCAAAATGCAGATGGAGTAAAACTAATATCCAGTTGGACTTGATGTGGGCGGCACGGTGGCACAGTGGCTAGCACGGTCACCTTACAGCAAGAAGGTCCCGGGTTCGAGCCCCGGGGTAGTCACACCTCGGAGGTCGTCCCGGGTCGTCCTCTGTGTGGCGTTTGTATGGTCTCCCCGTGTCTGTGTGGGTTTCCTCCCACAGTCCAAAGACCTGTAGGTCAGCTGAACTGGCTGTAGTGAACTGTCCCTTGGTGTGTGTGTGTGTGTGTGTGTGTGTGTGTGTGTGTGTGTGTGTGTGTGTGTGTGTGTGTGTGTGTGTGTGTGTGTGTGTGTGTCAGCCCTGTGATGGCCTGGTGGCCTGTCCAGGGTGTCTCCCCGCCTGCCGCCCACTGACAGCAGGATAAGCGGTTTGGATAATGGATGGGATGGATGTGGATGAAGGCATTTATAGAAACACTGGGAAAGTGTTCAAACACGTCTCCGTTTGCTGGACAGGTTGGTCTGACAGATTGTATGAGAACAAAAAGAATTAATTTAATTTGCAGCTTTCTTGATCATCATTGTTTCATATCGCCCAGAATCAGCCGACTGGTCATGTCACTGCTCCTTGTGACTAACGTTAATGTTCAGTCTCCACAGTCTCATTAGGAACACATCCTTATGCTCTGTCTGCTCCTCGCTGGGACATGCTGGCCTAGGAGCTCACGACGAGGGTCAAGATTAAACCCTGATCTGCTACTAATAATGACCAGTGTGCCGAAGCGCTGGAACAGTTCCCCCGGATGACTGTGGTGAGGATCACAGCTTCCTTCACTTGTACCTTCAGCCACAACCATCAGGGAGTGGGCACATGTCGGCCATTCACAGTCATATCGAGACACAAGGCTGATGTTATCTCTCTCTCTCCTTCTCGCTCTCTCTGTGTCTCTCTGTGTCTCTCTCGCTCTCCCTGTTTCCCACCAAAACATGGATCTATGTACCAACACATCATCATCCTCATCATCATCATCATCAGTTCTGTAACCTATGGAGGCCGTAGGAGCACAGCTGATGCCTAACAAGTCTCTTCCCCCATTCCCTATCGATGCAGCTCTCCCCAGCTCACCAAGGTCATCGGTAGCCGTTCTCCCATGTGGTTCACCCAGGTTTTCCTCAGTCTCCCTCTCTTCCTAGTCCCTTCTACCAGGCCTTGCAGGGTGTCCTTTGCATTCGGCAGATGTGCCCAAACCAGTTTAATTTCCTTTTTGTAGCATTATCAGTAAACTGTCCTGGTGACCAACAGCTTCCTGAACCCTGTTCAGCACTTCCGTGCTGGTGGCGAGTGCTGCGGTGGGTCTGCAGCACTCTTCTACATGCTCGACGTTCCAAGGCTTGTGTTCTTCCTCCACTGATTTGGGTCGGGTCCAGGGTTCTGCACCGTATAGAAGAGTTGCTGTTATGACGGTGCGGAGCAGTTGCATTTTTGACTTCGTTCCAAGGTTTTTATCTTTCCAGATCGTGTTGAGCTTGGTCCTTGCCCTTGTTGCGAGGGTGATTTTGCTCTGAATTTAATTTTCCGATCTTCCGTCTTCGTTAATCACAGATCCCAGATATTTGAAAGATGTGGCTTCCTCAAGTTTTTTGCGGCCAACAATGATTTCCGTGTTCTGCTCTTCAGTCTCCCTCCTCAGGTGATCTTTTGTTGTCATCATTTGCTTTTTTGAGCACTGATCAACATACCCATGTCCTCGGCCTTCTCGTCCGGTCTTCTGGGTATTTCAGCTAGCTCGTCCCTGTTGCTGGCGATTAGCTCTATGCCATCTGCGAAGCGAAGGCTGGAGATTTTCCTTCCGCTGATGGTGGCAGTTGATTCAGAACCCTCCATAGCGCGGGCGACCATCTCTTCAAGGAGGACACTGAAGAGGCACGGTGACGGTAAACAACCTGTCTCACTCCTACTGTTGCAGCGAAGCAGTCGCTGAGTGTGCTGTCCACTAGCACTGCACTTTCCAATCTCTACGAAGCGTGTGCCAACACACATGCACACAAAAATAAGCATATTGACACAAACATGCTAACATACAATATCTCGGCAAAACACACACACACACACACACAAAGGCACTCTGTGTGAACTCAGTGGTGCTCTCATCCTTGTGAGCAGCAGGGGTTCAAATCAAGCGGATTTTTCTCTTTGATTTTCCAAAGGAGCGCCGCTCAGACTGGATTCCACCACGTCCGAGTGGATCGTCCAGTGAGAGCTGCTGGAGACGCAGGGTGCTCCTGCATATTATCATCTAGGGAGCAGATAGGAGGGAGAGAGAACATAATCACTCTCTCTCTCTCTCTCTCTCTCTCTCTCTCTCTCTCTCTCTCTCTCTCTCTCTCTCTCTCTCTCTCTCTTTATCCCGATGTCGCTCCCTCCCTCTTTCTCCTTCTCTCAACGTGGGTCCTGCTGTCTCTGTCTTTGAACTTGAAAGAGTTGGTCATTATTCTCTCTCTCTCTCTCTCTCTCTCTCTCTCTCTCTCTCTTTATCCCGATGTCGCTCCCTCCCTCTTTCTCCTTCTCTCAACGTGGGTCCTGCTGTCTCTGTCTTTGAACTTGAAAGAGTTGGTCATTATTCTCTCTCTCTCTCTCTCTCTCTCTCTCTCTCTCTCTCTCTCTCTCTCTCTCTCTCTCTCTCTCTCTCCCTTTGTGTCTATAATTCTCTCTCTCTCTCTTCCTGACCGTCCACACCAAGTCCCTGAAATAACAACCAAAACCCAACCAGCTCACCACTGGCAGAGACACAGCAGAGGTAGAAAAGCAGATGATGTGTGTTTACACAGTAACTCCTCCCCCTCCTCCTCCCTTTCGTCCAGGTGTGTGAGTGTGTGTGTGTGTGTGTGTGTGTGTGTGTGTGTGTGTGTGTGTGTGTGTGTGTGTGTGTGTGTGTGTGTGTGAGTCGGTATTTTCTGGTGTGTTTATTTTCTCAGAGCAGCTACTGGAGTCCTAATTTTTTCTGCCACGGCAAAAGTTGGCTAATGCAATGCACCTGCTCTGCCCCTACCACTGCTAACCCCGCTCCCCGGAGATGTCAACGAGAGAGAGAGACAGAGAGAGAGAGACAGACAGACAGACACAGACAGAGACAGACAGAGAGCGGCAGAGAAACAGACAGAGAGCCAGAGAGACAGAGAGACAGAGAGAGAGAGACAGACAGACAGACACAGACAGAGACAGACAGAGAGACAGAGAGACAGACAGAGAGCCAGAGAGAGACGGTACCTATTGCTACTGTTATTGTTTGATATAATAATTGTTGTTGTTGCTGTTATTATTATAATCATTGTTGTGTGTGTTGTGTTGTTTTACATGCTTTGGCAATATGTACACAAACCTATGTCATGCCAATAAAGCACATATCGAATTGAACATATTGAATTGACAGAGAGAAACAGAAAGAGAGAGAGACAGACAGAGAGAGAGACAGACAGAGAGACAGAAAGAGACAGAGAGAGACAGACAGAGCGACAGAGAGAGAGACAGACAGACAGACAGAGAGAGACAGAGAGAGAGACAGAGAGAGGCAGAGAGAGACAGACAGAGAGAGAGAGACAGACAGAGACAGACAGAGCGACAGAGAGAGAGACAGACAGAGCGACAGAGAGAGAGAGACAGACAGAGCGACAGAGAGAGGCAGAGAGACAGACAGAGAGAGAGAGACAGAGAGAGAGACAGAGAGAGACAGAGAGAGAGACAGACAGAGAGACAGAGAGAGACAGAGAGACAGAGAGACAGAGACAGACAGAGAGACAGAGAGAGACAGAGAGAGACAGACAGAGAGACAGAGAGAGACAGAGAGACAGAGAGAGAGACAGACAGAGAGACAGAGAGACAGAGACAGACAGAGAGACAGAGAGACAGAGACAGACAGAGAGACAGAGAGAGACAGAGAGAGAGACAGACAGAGAGAGAGACAGAGAGAGACAGAGAGAGAGACAGACAGAGAGACAGAGAGAGAAGGAGGGAGAATGATGAGAAGGTGTTGGCTACTCAGGCACGGAGCAAAGCATGATGGGAAGTGAGTGTGCATTAATTCACACACACGGGGCACCTCGCCTCTGATCTACACAAACACCCCGATCACACACGCGTGGGATGTACAGACACACACACACACACACACACACACACACACACACACACACACACACACACACTGTATTCAAGAGCAAGCAGGTAACAATAACTCGTCAACAGTGATCTCTGCAGAAGTGTTCTCATTTATTTCCACTAACTCTAACACGACTCCAAACTCCACCACTGGAGGCCTCTTCACAGGAAGACACCTTCCCATCATCATCATCATCATCATCATCATCATCATCATCATCATCATCTGTTCTGTAAACACACGCTTGACTCCGGCAACCGTTCTCCTCTATGTGCCATCAAGAACTGACACTATGCATTTCTAACACAGTCCACCAGCTGGTCTCCTCCACCAGGCCCCTCCCCTCTCTGGTCTCCTCCATCAGACCCCTCCCCTCTCTGGTCTCCTCCGTCAGGCCCCTCCCCTCTGATCTCCTCTGTCAGGCCCCTTCACTCTCAGATCTCCTCCGTCAGGCCCCTCCCCTATGATCTCCTGTCAGGCCCCTCCCCTCTCTGATCTCCTGTCAGGCCCCTCCCTCTCTGATCTCCTCTGTCAGGCCCCTTCACTCTCCGATCTCCTCTGTCAGGCCCCTCCCCTCTGATCTCCTCTGTCAGGCCCCTCCCCTCTGATCTCCTGTCAGGCCCCTCCTCTCTCTGATCTCCTGTCAGGCCCCTCCCCTCTCTGATCTCCTCCGTCAGGCCCCTCCCCTCTTTGATCTCCTCCATCAGGCCCCTCCCCTCTCTGATCTCCTCCGTCAGGCCCCTCCCCTCTCTGATCTCCTCCGTCAGGCCCCTCCCCTCTCTGGTCTCCTGTGTCAGGCCCCTCCCCTCTCTGATCTCCTCCGTCAGGCCCCTCCCCTCTTTGATCTCCTCTGTCAGGCCCCTCCCCTCTCTGATCTCCTCCGTCAGGCCCCTCCCCTCTCTGATCTCCTCTGTCAGGCCCCTCCCCTCTTTGATCTCCTCCGTCAGGCCCCTCTCCTCTGACCTCCTCCGTCAGGCCCCTCTCCTCTGATCTCCTGTCAGGCCCCTCCCCTCTCTGATCTCCTCCATCAGGCCCCTCCCCTCTCTGATCTCCTCCGTCAGGCCCCTCCCCTCTCTGATCTCCTCCGTCAGGCCCCTCCCCTCTCTGGTCTCCTCTGTCAGGCCCCTCCCCTCTCTGGTCTCCTCCGTCAGGCCCCTCCCCTCTCTGATCTCCTCCGTCAGGCCCCTCCCCTCTCTGTTCTCCTCTGTCAGGCCCCTCCCCTCTCTGGTCTCCTCCGTCAGGCCCCTCCCCTCTCTGATCTCCTCCGTCAGGCCCCTCCCCTCTCTGTTCTCCTCTGTCAGGCCCCTCCCCTCTCTGGTCTCCTCCACCAGGCCCCTCCCCTCTCTGATCTCCTCCATCAGGCCCCTCCCCTCTCTGGTCTCCTCTGTCAGGCCCCTCCTCTCTCTGATCTCCTCCGTCAGGCCCCTCCCCTCTCTGGTCTCCTCCGTCAGGCCCCTCCCCTCTCTGATCTCCTCCGTCAGGCCCCTCCCCTCTCTGGGTCGGCGGCTTGCTAATCAGTACAGGCACCGTCCAGCTGCTGGTAGCCCTCGGTGTGTTGGGGGAACTGGTGTATTAATAAGGTGAATTGCAGAATGAGATGGATCGGCCTTCAACTACATTTCCCAGGGTCCCTTTGAGTCACGCCTCCGCCCTCAAGGGGCCATGGATGAAAAATGGCACCACTCCTCTTGCTCCTCCTCCTGCTGTGTCTCTGCGCTCTAATTAAGCAGCAAGTCGCTGAGAGGAGAAACGTTTCCTGAACCTCCTCACAACCGTGGCACCTTAACCCCCCCCCCCCCCGTAAAACAAGCCATCAAATTAATACGTGCACTAAGGAGACACAAATACTCCCATGACTACACTCATGTTCACACACACACACACACACACACACACACACACACATACGTGCATATCCCCATGTTTGTTGCCCAAATGCACACAAGCACGCCCACATATGGCAACATGCAAATGAAATAAACATTCACACACAAACAGCTCACCTTGGAAACACTGTCCCACCCACACACACACACACACACACACACACACACACACACACACACACACCACACACACACACACACGCACACACACACACACACACACACACACACACACACACACAGTCCTCTTGGGCAGTGGACGTGCTGGAAGGAGAGGGTTGTTTGTTGTTCGGACTTAATTGAGAATAAATTTCAATTATCTGCTGTGTCACTTGGTGAAGTAAGTTTCCCAGCAGGCACCTCTTCGCTGGTTTAAGGAGATCTGGGATGTAGTTCAGTGTGCCTGACACTGTGTGACTGCAAGTGTGACCGAGTGTGTGCATGTGTGTGCGTGTGTGTGTGTGTGTGTGTGTGTGTGTGTGTGTGTGTGTGCGTGAATGACTGTCACGTCATGCAACACGTGACTCTCCAGCTTGCGGAGGAAGATACAGAAGAGGATGCTGCAGCAGCAGCATCATGTGGGTGCAGCAGTGTATCGTTCAGCACATCACGACACACTCGTGCCACCACTTCACTGGGCTGGTGTTAAATACACATCTTTCTCTATTTTCCCCCCAACTGTACTTGGCCAACTACCCCACTCTTCCAAGCCGTCCCGGTCTCTGCTCCACCCCCTCTGCTGATCCAGGAGGGCTGCAGACCACCACCTGCCTCCTCCCATACATGTGGAGTCACCAGCCGCTTCTTCTCACCTGACAGTGAGGAGTTTCACCAGGGGGACGTAGCGCGTGGGAGGATCACACTATTCCCCCCAGTTCCCCCTCCCCCTTGAACAGGCGCCCTGACCGACCAGAGGAGGCGCTAGTACAGCGACCAGGACACATACCAACATCTGGCTTCCCACCAACAGACACGGCCAGTTGTGTCTGTAGGGACGCCCGACCAAGCCGGAGGTGACACGGGGATTTGAACAGGCGATCCCCGTGTTGGTAGGCAACAGAATAGACCAGCACGCCACCCGGACGCCCCGTGTTAAATACATCTGAAATCGTTTTTTGTAGGGCGGTGTTGGAGCAGAGACGAACCAGCAACTTAGATTGCATATAGACAAACGCACACAGCAAAAGGGCCCACCAGAAGCAATGGCTGTCCTACAGGGAGACACTCACCTTTGGACTAACGATGGCATGCGCAAGCCTGAGAATACATATCTATACACTCACCGGCCACTTTATTAGGCACACCTGTCCAACTGCTCGTTAATGCAAATTTCTAATCAGCCAATCACATGGCAGCAACTCAATGCATTTAGGCATGTAGACATGGTCAAGACGATCTGCTGCAGTTCAAACCGAGCATCAGAATGGGGAAGAAAGGTGATTTAAGTGACTTTGAACGTGGCATGGTTGTTGGTGCCAGACGGGCTGGTCTGAGTATTTCAGAAACTGCTGATCTACTGGGATTTTCACGCACAACCATCTCTAGGGTTTACAGAGAATGGTCCGAAAAAGAGAAAATATCCAGTGAGCGGCAGTTCTGTGGGCGAAAATGCCTTGTTGATGCCAGAGGTCAGAGGAGAATGGCCAGACTGGTTCGAGCTGACAGAAAGGCAACAGTAACTCAAATAACCACTCATTACAACCGAGGTATGCAGAAGAGCATCTCTGAACGCACAACACGTCGAACCTTGAGGCAGATGGGCTACAGCAGCAGAAGACCACACCGGGTGCCACTCCTGTCAGCTAAGAACAGGAAACTGAGGCTACAATTCACACAGGCTCACCAAAATTGGACAATAGAAGACTGGAAAAAACGTTGCCTGGTCTGATGAGTCTCGATTTCTGCTGCGACATTCGGATGGTAGGGTCAGAATTTGGCGTCAACAACATGAAAGCATGGATCCATCCTGCCTTGTAGCAACGGTTCAGGCTGGTGGTGGTGGTGTAATGGTGTGGGGGATATTTTCTTGGCACACTTTGGGCCCCTTAGTACCAATTGAGCATCGTGTCAACGCCACAGCCTACCTGAGTATTGTTGCTGACCATGTCCATCCCTTTATGACCACAGTGTTCCCATCTTCTGATGGCTACTTCCAGCAGGATAACGCGCCATGTCATAAAGCTCGAATCATCTCAGACTGGTTTCTTGAACATGACAATGAGTTCACTGTACTCAAATGGCCTCCACAGTCACCAGATCTCAATCCAATAGAGCACCTTTGGGATGTGGTGGACTGGGAGATTCGCATCATGGATGTGCAGCCGACAAATCTGCAGCAACTGCGTGATGCTATCATGTCAATATGGACCAAACTCTCTGAGGAATGTTTCCAGTACCTTGTTGAATCTATGCCACGAAGGATTAAGGCAGTTCTGAAGGCAAAAGGGGGTCCAACCCGGTACTAGCAAG
Organism: Lampris incognitus; assembly: GCF_029633865.1. Taxonomy (NCBI): domain Eukaryota; kingdom Metazoa; phylum Chordata; class Actinopteri; order Lampriformes; family Lampridae; genus Lampris; species Lampris incognitus. Next base: position 2,729,475 of record NC_079231.1, on the reverse strand, counting down.
GTGTACCTAATAAAGTGGCCAGTGAGTGTATATACATATATATATATATATGTATAGATATATATATAGTCTACTCTAGGGTGCTGGAAAGGAGGCTCTGACTGATTGTCGAACCTCAGATCCAGGAGGAACAATGCAGATTCCGTGCTGGCCGTAGAACAACGGACCAACTCTTTGCGGAAGTGCTGAGGGGGACATGGGAGTTTGACCAGCTAGTCTACACGTGTTTTGTGGACTTGGAGAGGGCTCATGACCGTGTACCCCGGGGCACTCTGTGGGGGGTGCTGCGGGAGTTTGGGGTACCGGGGCAGTTGCTACAAGCCATCCGGTCCTTGTAGAACCAAAGTGAGAGCTGTTTCCACATTCTTGGCACAAAGTCAAACACGTTTTCGATGGGTGTGGGACTCCGCCAAGGTTGTCCCTTGTCTCTGGTTCTGTTGGTGATCTTCATGGACAGGATGTCAAGGCGCAGCCAAGGTGAGCAGTGTGTCCGTTTTGGGAACCTCAGAATTGCGTCTCTGCTCTTCGCAGATGATGTGGTTCTGTTGGCTTCATCAGAACGTGACCTCCAGCGCCCACTGAGGTAGTTTGCAGCTGAGAGGGAAATGGGTGGGATGAGAGTCAGCACCTCTAAAGCCTCCTAGAGACTGTGTGATGTGGGCCGTCTCAGACGAAGAGGACTAAACGTGGCGATGTCTTTGGTCGTGGCTCCAAAACGGCGGTCTTACGTTGTAGTGTGAGACAGGTTCAAAAACAGCCGTTATCACGGTGTCGTGACCGAAGACAACCTGGGACAAAAGTCTGATGGTGTCAGAAATGGAGAACGACCATCTCACAATGTGACTGCTGCTACGACCTACGTCTACTAACCAACCAACAGAAATGCAGCACGACATGACGCACTGATCAACGCCACGCACAATCGTTGCTGGCGCTAAACACAACAGACAGACTGTTGGCATCTGTGACCCAAACGCCACGGATTCAACAAAACGAGCTAAAACGAGCAACAGAACGAGCTGCGGTGACTATTGAAAGGTCTGGATTCCTGCTTGGCGCCATGTTGCTCTACCAGCGGCGTGGGCTGATGATGCACGCTGATGACGTTTGTATGGCCTTGCGTCGTATCCTGCAGTTCAGTAGTGTTATCATCGTACAGTCTACACACATCACACTTGATGTTATACACAAGTGTATTAGATCCATAACACGGTGTGGATCGCGGTGAGCTCACAGGACTGCTAACATCACACTGTCTGTAGGAGGCTGAAGGCTGAGGCCATGGTTCTCTACTGGAAAATGGTGGATGCTCCCTCCGGGTTGGGGATGACTGTTGCCTCAAGTGAAGGAGTTCAAGTATCTCGGGGTCTTGTTCACGAGTGAGGGTAGGATGGAGCGGGAGATTGACAGGTGGATTGGTGCAGCATCAGCAGTAATGTGGATGTTGTGCCGGACCGTTGTGGTGAAGAGGGAGCTGAGCCGGAAGGCAAAGCTCTCAATTTACCAGTCAGTCTTGGTTCCAACCCTCACCTATGGTCATGAGCTTTGGGCAGTGACTGAAAGGGTGAGATCGCGGATACAAGAAGCTGAGATGAGTTTCCTCCGTAGGGTGTCTGGGCTCAGCCTTAGAGATAGGGTGAGGAGCTCAGACATCCAGAGGGAGTTCAGAGTAGAGCCGCTGCTCCTTCGTGTTGAAAGGAGCCAGGTGAGGTGGTTCAGGCATCTGATCAGGATGCCTCCTGGACGCCTTCCTTCGGAGGTTTTCCAGGCACGTCCAACTGGGAGAGACCCCGGGGTAGACCCAGAACTCGCTGGAGGGACTACATGTC
>NC_079231.1:2709221-2724221 GCF_029633865.1 Lampris incognitus | reverse complement strand
AAAAACCCCAAGTGAAAAGGCAGATGGTCAGAGAAGAAAGCGAGCGGCTCGTCTCTTGGTTCCCTCGTCTCGGGTCCCTGGTGTATGGTGTCTGGAAATATCTCTGGCCTAATCGCTGGAGCGCTCTTCCTATTCATCTCCCCTCTCCCCGAGCCGCAGCTAGCTCGCGCCGCCGCCGGTGTGACCTGCGGTGGGTGCACATTAATTTCACCTCGCTGTTTCTATGGCATCAATTAATAAAAAGTGACGAGGTTTTCAGAGAGCGAACACATGCTGATAAATGAGCGCCTGCGCCTAATTGCTTGGTAAATTAAGACCTCACAATACTGACGACAGTGTGTGCTGCGTTTAATATTTAAAAAGCCATTAAACATGGGAGCGTCTTGCCTCGTTGGACTTGTAGGATCACGTTTAGGAGCCCGGACTGACCCGACCCAACCGCAGAGGGTCTTTAAAGATGACAGCGTGGACACACAGGACCGGACCGGGCTGACATCAGCAGACCTTAACCCCACTCTGACACCTGTCAGCTACCGTCTCACACACACACACACACACACACACACACACACACACACACACACACACACACAGAACTGCTGAAGGGCTGGAATGGGTGAGCAAATATGAGGTGTGAACAAACACCATCTCCACACCCCCAAACAGACCCCACCCCCCCCCCCACCCAACCTGCACACATGCACCACAACACACACGGCACGCACCATTTGGAATGTGAGGAGCCAGGATGCGTGAGCATCTGCAAACATTCAAAGTGTTCATTTCCTCCACGGCTGAACGATGGATGCAATCCTCCAAATATATTTAGCCGTGTTACGGATTTGTCGTCGTTTAATTTGCATGACAACACGCTACCTTTCACTGCTGCACGCAGCGCCGACTGCACGGCCGATATCATCTTTATTATTATTGAGCCATAATGCGGTGCTGCACAGAGGGGAAATTGAGCAAGTTAAGCCAGGAGTGCAGACACTCAGCACTTGTGGTGATGGATCGCTTTCAGTCATTTCTCTTCATTACGATTGGCCAAGATCAATATTTTAACAGCTCAGCTGCGGCCTTTAGTACGCCGCTTAATATGTATTATTCACATCCTTTATCAGAGTGCACTGAGAGAAACAGCAGGCACATACCGAGAGAGAGACAGAGACAGAGAGGCAGGCAGGCAGGCAGGCAGGCAGGCAGGCAGACAGACAGACAGGCAGGCAGGCAGGCAGGCAGGCAGGCAGGCAGGCAGGCAGGCAGGCAGACAGGCAGACAGGCAGGCAGGCAGACAGGCAGGCAGGCAGGCAGGCAGGCAGGCAGGCAGGCAGGCAGACAGAGAGACAGGCAGACAGGCAGGCAGGCAGGCAGACAGAGAGACAGGCAGGCAGGCAGACAGGCAGACAGAGAGACAGGCAGACAGGCAGGCAGGCAGGCAGGCAGACAGAGAGACAGGCAGGCAGGGCAGGCAGAGAGACAGGCAGACAGGCAGGCAGGCAGGCAGACAACGAGACAGCCTGGCAGGCAGACAGGCAGACAGAGAGACAGGCAGACAGGCAGGCAGGCAGGCAGGCAGACAGAGAGACAGGCAGACAGGCAGACAGAGAGACAGGCAGACAGGCAGGCAGGCAGGCAGACAGAGAGACAGGCAGGCAGGCAGGCAGGCAGACAGAGAGACAGGCAGACAGGCAGGCAGGCAGGCAGGCAGAGAGAGAACAGGAGGAAAGGAAAGAGAGGTTGGGGGAAGAAGAGGGCTTGCTCACAATTCTAACTAGGACACGAATACGATTCTATAGTGGACACATGGAAATAGGCTGTGTGTGTGTGTGTGTGTGTGTGTGTGTGCACGTGAGCATGTGACTGCCTGCTTGCTTGGCTATGTGAATGCATTCTTGGCCACGACACACACACACACACACACACACACACACACAACACACAAGCTGCATGAGCAAACAAACACATCTTCCCCTCCGACAGTGTGTTAATCCGGTAATCCTCATCGGGCGTGTCATTTGGACAGATGCAGGTTCCCATTGGATGGGGGCAGTACGAAACACACCTGGAGGGAAACCCGATACGACTCTTTATTCCATCTCAAACCACTTCAGCCTGCACTGGAATCCTCAGCAAACAAACAAGGAAATGCAGAGGAAGAAGCACGTGTGCGTGCGTGTGTGTGTGTGTGTGTGTGTGTGTATTTTATAGAACCCAGATCAGATCATGCGTGCCACCCTTTTCTGCAGTTGTACTGTGAGGCTTGTGGAGAAGTGTTGGGATTAAGAGCTGTGACATATTCATATCTGACCAGACTTAAAGCCTTCGTCACATGGGAAGGTCTGTCACTATCAAAGCCCAGGGAATCAGCAAGGCAGAGAGAGAGAGAGAGAGAGAGAGGGAGAGGGAGAGGGATGGTGGGGGGAGAGGGGTGGATAAAACAATGGAGAGGGCTAATGTGAGAAACAGGGACAGTAAGAGAGAGAGAGAGAGAGGGAAGAGAAAGAGACAGCGAAAGAAGAGACAGAGAGGGAGAAGAGAGCGAGAGAGAGAGAAGAGAGAGACAGAGAAGAGACAGCAAGAGAAGAGAGACAGACAGACAGAGAGAGAGAGAGAGAGAGAGAGAGAGAGAGAGAGGAGAGGGAGAGGGATGGTGGGGGAGAGGGGTGGATAAAACAATGGAGAGGGCTAATGTGAGAACAGGGACAGTAAGAGAGAGAGAGAGAGAGGGAAGAGAAAGAGACAGCGAAAGAAGAGACAGAGAGGGAGAAGAGAGCGAGAGAGAGAGAAGAGAGAGACAGAGAAGAGACAGCAAGAGAAGAGAGACAGACAGACAGAGGAGAGAGAGAGAGAGAGAGAGACAGAGAGAGAGAGACAGAGAGAGAGAGAGACAGAGAGAGAGAGAGAGAGAGAGAGAGACAGAGAGAGAGAGAGAGAGAGAGAGAGACAGAGAGAGACAGAGAGAGAGAGAGAGAGAGAGAGAGAGAGAGAGAGAGAGAGAGAGAGAGAGAGAGAGAGAGAGAGAGAGGGGGACAGAGAGAGAGAGAGAGAGAGCGAGAGAGAGGAGAGAGAGAGAGAGAGAGAGAGAGAGAGAGAGAGAGAGAGAGAGACAGAGACAGAGAGAGAGAGAGAGAGAGAGAGAGAGAGAGAGAGAGAGAGAGAGGGAGACAGAGAGAGAGAGAGACAGAGAGAGAGAGAGAGAGAGAGAGACAGAGAGAGACAGAGAGAGAGAGAGAGAGAGAGAGAGAGAGAGAGAGAGACAGAGACAGAGAGAGAGAGAGGGAGACAGAGAGAGCATGTGCAGACACAGTGGCAGCTGAGAGGATTTCTTACAAAGCTCCACTAACCACCTCCCGAAAAGAAAATCCTTTGTACCCCTCCACCGAACCCCGTGCCCTCCCTCACCTCCACCTCCTCCCCCCGCTGTATTTAAGTCCCCCGTGTGGAGAGAATGGGGTGCGAGCCCTGGAAAAGTTGTCGGTCGTGGTGTAGCTGATTATATCAGTTTCAGCGGCGGACTGGTAATGGGCTCCTCTCGGCGCGGCGGCTAACCCCGTCTGTCCCCGCCAGCCGCCCAGAGAGGAATTAATCAGGCCTACTGGGAGCTTCCTCCATCGCCGCTCCACAGTCATTTACCAGCCAATCCACTGTCAACCCACTGTCATTTAGGTCCTTTTCATTATGCCGCACACCCCCGCCGTCTCCCCCGCTCCCTCGCTCTGGAAAAAAACCAGATGGAAATGGGTGACAGATTAGCCTAATGCCGGCTCCTTTTTATAGACGGCCTGTAATGATCGCTGCCCTTTTGTGTCCAACCAACGCACAGAGCCGCTCACTGGGAAAACACGGAAAACAGAGAAAAAATTGGGCCAAGGAAAGAATGAAATGAACGACAGAACTGATAGGAGGTGAAACACAAGTTTTTTTTTCCAGTGTAGTCTCACAAAAAAAAAAACATTCACGTGCACCTCCCACAACACAACACAACACAACACACCACAACACAACACAACACAACACATGGACAGCTGACCTGCAGTCACACAGACACGATGGTGTCGCCACCACGTCACCTTATTTATTACCACAATCTGCCGCGAGGTTATAAACGGTTAGTGATTTCACATGATCACTCATGCTATGATGTCATGGTTACTCCTGGTTCACCATGTTAGAATGCTATGATGTCATGGTTACTCCTGGTTCACCATGTTAGAATGCTATGATGTCATGGTTACTCCTGGTTCACCATGTCAGAGTGCTATGATGTCATGGTTACTCCTGGTTCCACCATGTCAGAATGCTATGATGTCATGGTTACTCCTGGTTCACCATGTCAGAATGCTATGATGTCATGGTTACTCCTGGTTCACCATGTCAGAATGCTATGATGTCATGGTTACTCCTGGTTCACCATGTTAGAATGCTATGATGTCATGGTTACTCCTGGTTCACCATGTTAGAATGCTATGATGTCGTGGTTACTCCTGGTTCACCATGTTAGAATGCTATGATGTCGTGGTTACTCCTGGTTCACCATGTTAGAATGCTATGATGTCATGGTTACTCCTGGTTCACCATGTTAGAATGCTATGAGTCATGGTTATTCCTGGTTCACCATGTAGAATGCTATGATGTCATGGTTACTCCTGGTTCACCATGTTAGAATGCTATGATGTCATGGTTACTCCTGGTTCACCATGTTAGAATGAGCATGAGTTGTTGTGAAAACATGAACATTTGTTGTTTTATTGATGCTAACTGCCATAATTGGGATAGCAGGTGGACCTGTGCTTGGTGTCATCTTTATATACATAAAGCGAGAGTCTATGTTTGTATGTTCGCTTAAAACTCCAGAAATATTCATTGGTATCTTTAGAATCAGCACTTTCCAAGGATTGCACGGTTGAAAAATGTTTCAAAAATCAGGAAAAATTCTGCTTTACTTGCGAAATTGAATTTATTTTTTGGCAAGTGCTAGCTCTTTCTTTCCAGTCATCTAAGCCTCTCTCTTCTTCTCTCTCGATTACCCAGGTGTACTATATAACTCATGAACCACAGCGACACTACAGGTCAATGATATATATATGTGTGTGTGTGCGTGTGTGTGTGTGTGTGTGTGTGTGTGTGTATATATATATATATATATATATATCTTATTTATATTATCTTTTATAAATATAAAGCAAGAGTGTATGTTTGTATGTTCGCTTAAAACTCCAGAAATACTCATTGTAGAACAAAAACAAAGGTATCTTTATAATCAGTGCTTTCCAAGGATTGCACAGTTCGAAAAAACCAAGTAAAAATGTTGATTTATTTGCGAAATTTAGTTTATTTTGTGACAGAATGTGGCGTCTTTTTTGTTATTCGATGCCATACGTTGTTAAGCCATATCAATCAAAGGAATTTTTCAGCCTTGATGCCAGGGTTATTAGCGCAGATCATCACCCTGTATTCGAAGTTGCAAGAGTGAGAGTGGTGAGCACTCTTGACTTACTTATCACAAAGCACATGACATTTTTTTGTTGCCACAACAGACGCAACGTGGTTTACCCTGAGGCGCTTGAGCACTGAGCGATTAATACACACATTGGCAAAGAAGCTTGATGAATGTATTGAAAATTATGACATTTGATAATCTTCGTTAATAAGATTCGTTTATTCGACATTCGTTTATCACGTCATATCATAAATTATCCTATATTTCATCATCAATTATATCGTAAAGATCAGCTCATGTCGGTTGTTATGGTGAGAACCTTTCTCCCGGGCAACGTCGGGTACCTCTCCTAGTATGTAATATACTGACATGGTGTGTGTCTGACACGGTCACATCGTCTCATCTGTAGCTGATATGCATTGTCTGCACCTAACACCACAACATCCAGTGTGTTTTGGAGATGTAAATATGTTGTCTATGAGACTGGGTTCATTTCTCATTTCTTTATTATTCATAAGACCCCTCGTCTCTCTCTCTCTCTCTCTCTCTCTCTCTCTCTCTCTCTCTCTCTCTCTCTCTCTCTCTATCTATCTATCTATCTATCTGCCCTTGTCTGTCTCTCATCCACTCACTGTGTCAGTAATTAGGCTGCAGGGTGGTTAATGGTTTCAGACGGTGTCCTAAATGGGACAATAGGTGACAACTTGGTTCATCCGCTGGTTAAAACCCAGGGCCGGGGATCCCTGAGGCGCGGCGCCCCGTGTCGGGCAGCCTCGCCTGCTAAGCCTGCTTAAGTGACCTATTTTGGGCTGCGGGGCCGTCTGTGAAACACCTCAAAGGTTAGATTATCCCATGATGCAATACGCAGATTTTCTCTGACAAATTACCCACAGACGAAGAGAGACCAGTCCAGCCTTCCCAGTGTTCCAGTGACCGAACAGCCTTCCAACTAACTTTCATTCAGCTCAGTTCACTCTGCAGCTATGAGCACTGCTGCTGAAGCAGGAAGTGTAAAGTCGTTCAGAATCACAAGGAGACCAACAGTGCGACGATGATATGACAATATCACAGTGCTAAACAGAAAACAGATAGGAGAGAGGAAGTAGTGTAGGAGTAAATACTGCACTGAACATCTTCGTGGGGTTGCTAGACTGGTTCTCCTGTCTACATTCAGGTCAATTTGCTTCACTGGCATGAATGTCAGATGGTCCATACTGCCAAAGCCTCAACATGACACAAATACAACTCATTAAATCGAAATTAAATAAAGAAAGGAAAAAAGAACAAAATGCCAGAAAACGGTAAACGTGTGTGTGTGTGTGTGTGTGTGTGTGTGTGTGTGTGTGTGTGTGTGTGTGTGATAGTTCCACTGTATATAGAAGTATTTGTTTAGGATCAATAAAAGAACAATCTGATACTTACAAAATCATAAGTGTCAGATGTAAACAGTACAGAGTAGAGAGGTAAACCCAAAGGCACGGCATGAGTTGCGGTTGTGAGGAGTGACTACAGCCGTCCTGTGTTGGGCTGCTGGTCTCTCAGGCTGGCATGACCTGACATCTCTTGCTGCTTCTATGCTGCTGACACTGTTTTCTCCAAGTAGATGTTGCATATAAGTCTGATCAGAGAGGGCATCAAGACCTTGGAATTGCCATTCAAATTTTTGTAAAGAACTTTGTTCAAGGGCGGCACGGTGGCGCAGTGGTTAGTGTGGTCACCTCACAGCAAGAAGGTCCTGGGTTTGAGTGCCAGGGTAGTCCAACCTTGGGGGTCGTCCCGGGTTGTCCCGTGTGTGGAGTTTCTGCGTGGGTTTCCTCGGGTGCTCCGGTTTCCTCCCACAGTCCAAAGACATGTAGGTCAGGTGAATCGGCCGTACTAAACTGTCCCTAGGTGTGAATGTGTGTGTGTGTGTGTGTGTGTGTGTGTGTGTGTGTGGGCCCTGTGAAGGCCTGGCAGCCTGTCCAGAGTGTCTCCCTGCCTGCCGCCCGATGACTGCTGGAACAGGCTCCAGCATCCCCGCGACCCGGAGAGCAGGGTAAGCGGTTTGGATAATAGAATTGAGCTTTGTTCTAATGTCTTCATATGTGCTACATTGTAGCAGGAGATGTTGCAGTGTCTCCGCCTGTCTCTGTGGACAGAGCTGACAGCCTGTCTTCCATAGGCAGCAGGTCTGCCTGGGTGAGCCAGTCTCTATGGCCAGGCTGGGATAACTGAGTCTGTACATAGTTCATGTCTCTCTCAGTTTCTCATCAGTCACGGTGGTCAGATAGTCTGCCATCGTGTACTGTCTGTTTGCAGGCTAATAGCACTGATGAAGTTGGCTTTGAGTTTGTGTGATTATGTTTCCTCTTCGTCAGGCCAAAGAGGAAGCCTACAGGAACGGAGATAGGATCCGGTATAACAAAGCCAGAAATACACTCACAAAGGAGATCAAAATGGCAAAATGGTGTTACTCTGAAAAGTTGAAAAACTGGCTTTCTACCAACGACCCATCACCAGTCTGAAGAGTTTTAAAGACAATAACTACAGGAGACCGCCCCCCACACTGCAGGGAACCATCAACTGGCTGACGATCTAAATGGGTTTTACTGTAGGTTCGATAAGCACACTTTCACACCTCTCACCCTCTCCACCCACAACACATAACCAACTGTACCCCCTGCCAGCTACTCTCCCCTCCCCACCGAACCCCCACCTGCACTCAGGATCTGTGTTGAGGATGTGTGCCAGCTCTTCCAGAGACAGAAGACCAGGAAGGCACCGGGCCCGTGATCTTCAACAGAACACTGGAGCTGTGTGAAGTCCCCTCCTGCTTGAAGAGCTCTACTATCATCCTGGTCCCCAAGAAACCCTGTACCACAGGATTAAATGACTACAGGCCCATTGCCCTAATGTCTATGGTCATGAAATCTTTTGAGAAACTGGTGTTGGCCCACCTGAAGGAAATCACAGGCCCCCTGCTCGACCCCCTGCAGTTTGCCTACTGAGCAAACAGGTCAGTGGATGATGCAGTCAACATGGGATTGCACTATATCCTCCAACGCTTCGACTCCCCAGGGACAACCGCAAGTGTCCTGTTTGTGGACTTCAGCTAAGTGCTCAACACCATCGTCCCAGGTATCATCCACTCCAACCTCACCCAGCTCACTGCACCAGCCCCCATCTGCCAGTGGATAACAAACTTCCTGACAGACAGGGGGCAGCAGGTGAGGCTGGGGAAAATCACATCCAGCACCCGGGCAATCAGCACTGGTGCCCCCCAGGGATGTGTGCTTTCCCCTCTACTCTTCTCCTTCTACACAAATGACTGCACCTCAGGTGACCTGTCTGTTAAATTCCTTAAGTTTGCGGATGACACAACTGCCATCGGCCTTATCTGAGATGGTGACGAGTCTGCTTAAAGATGGGAGGTTGATCAGCTGGCCCTCTGATGCGGCCATAATAACCTGGAGCTGAACATGCTCAAAGCTGTGGAGATGACAGTGAACTTCAGGATTAGTCCCCCAAGTCTATTTTATTTGTATAGTCCAACATCATAATTACAAATTTGCTTCAAGGGGGTTTATAGCAACACAACATCCTGTGCTTAGACCCTCGCATCGGATAAGGGACAACTCCCTAAAACCAAAAAAATAGGAAGAAACCTCAGGGAGGGCAACAGAGGGATCTCTCTCCCAAGACAGACCATACTCAACAGCATGATGTCTATGGTGAAAACCTACAGATTTCTGGGTTCCACAATGTCCCAGGACCTAAGGTGGGCATCCAACATAGACACAATCATCAAAAAGGCCCAGCAGAGGATGTTCTTTCTCCACCAGCTCAGGAAGTTCAACCTGCCTCAGAAGCTGCTGATTCAGTTCTACACTGCAGTAATCCAGTCTGTCCTCTGCACATCCATCAATGTCTGGTTTGGATCAGCCACCAAACAGGACAGGGACAGACTGCAACGGACAGTTAAGTCTGCAGAGAAAATCACCGGTGCCAACCTGCCCTCCATTCAGGATTTATACACCTCCAGACTCAGGAAACAGGCAGGCAACATCACTGCAGACCCATCACACCCTGGTCACAACCTGTTCCAACTCTTCCCCTATGGCAGGCGCTACAGAGCACTGTTCCCAAAAACAACCAGATACACTACCGTTCAAAAGTTTGGGATCACATTGAAATGTCCATATTTTTGAAGGAAAAGCACTGTACTTTTCAATGAAGATAACTTTAAACTAGTCTTAACTTTAAAGAAATACACTCTATACATTGCTAATGTGGTAAATGACTATTCTAGCTGCAAATGTCTGGTTTTTGGTGCAATATCTACATAGGTGTATAGAGGCCCATTTCAAGCAACTATCACTCCAGTGTTCTAATGGTACAATGTGTTTGCTCATTGGCTCAGAAGGCTAATTGATGATTAGAAAACCCTTGTGCAATCATGTTCACACATCTGAAAACAGTTTAGCTCGTTACAGAAGCTACAAAACTGACCTTCCTTTGAGCAGATTGAGTTTCTGGAGCATCACATTTGTGGGGTCAATTAAACGCTCAAAATGGCCAGAAAAAGAGAACTTTCATCTGAAACTCGACAGTCTATTCTTGTTCTTAGAAATGAAGGCTATTCCAGGCGAGAAATTGCTAAGAAATTGAAGATTTCCTACACCGGTGTGTACTACTCCCTTCAGAGGACAGCACAAACAGGCTCTAACCAGAGTAGAAAAAGAAGTGGGAGGCCGCGTTGCACAACTGAGCAAGAAGATAAGTACATTAGAGTCTCTAGTTTGAGAAACAGACGCCTCACAGGTCCCCAACTGGCATCTTCATTAAATAGTACCCGCAAAACACCAGTGTCAACATCTACAGTGAAGAGGCGGCTGTGGGATTCTGGGCTTCAGGGCAGAGTGGCAAAGAAAAAACCATATCTGAGACTGACCAATAAAAGAAAAAGATTAAGATGGGCAAAAGAACACAGACATTGGACAGAGGAAGACTGGAAAAAAGTGTTGTGGACGGATGAATCCAAGTTTGAGGTGTTTGGATCACAATGAAGAACGTTTGTGAGACGCAGAACAAATGAAAAGATGCTGGAAGAATGCCTGACGCCATATGTTAAGCATGGTGGAGGTAATGTGATGGTCTGGGGTTGCTTTGGTGCTGGTAAGGTGGGAGATTTGTACAGGGTAAAAGGGATTCTGAATAAGGAAGGCTATCACTCCATTTTGCAACGCCATGCCATACCCAGTGGACAGCGCTTGATTGGAGCCAATTTCATCCTACAACAGGACAATGACCCTAAACACACCTCCAAATTGTGCAAGAACTATTTAGAACAGAAGCAGGCAGCTGGTATTCTATCGGTAATGGAGTGGCCAGCGCAGTCACCAGATCTGAACCCCATTGAGCTGTTGTGGGAGCAGCTTGACCGTATGGTACGCAAGAAGTGCCCATCCAACCAATCCAACTTGTGGGAGCTGCTTCTGGAAGCGTGGGGTGCAATTTCTCCAGATTACCTCAACAAATTAACAGCTAGAATGCCAAAGGTCTGCAATGCTGTAATTGCTGCAAATGGAGGATTCTTTGACGAAAGCAAAGTTTGATGTAAAAAAAAGTCTTATTTCAAATACAAATCATTATTTCTAACCTTGTCAATGTCTTGACTCTATTTTCTATTCATTTCACAACATATGGTGGTGAATAAGTGTGACTTTTCATGGAAAACACAAAATTGTTTGGGTGATCCCAAACTTTTGAACGGTAGTGTATAAAAACAGTTTCTTTCTGTCATTCAAATGGACGCTTAACACTGTCAATAAATCCAACCATGTTCTATATACTGTACTGTACATTGTACGTATACTGGTACACTGTGTCATGTACATCTACCTCAGACATGTATGTAAGTAACCTGCTAACATGTATTTCAGCATCTCTCATAGAGTGCATCTGGAAAGTATTCACACCCCTTCACTTTCCCCACATTTTGTTATATTACAGCCTTATTCCAAAATGGATTAAATTCATTTTTTTTCTCATCAATCTACACACAATACCCCATAATGACAAAGCAAAAAAGATTTTGTAGAAATTTTTGCAAATTTATTAAAAATAAAAAACTGAAATATTGCATGTACATAAGTATTCACACCCTTTACTCAGTACTTGGTTGAGGCACCCTTGGCAGCGATTACAGTCTCAAGTCTTCTTGGGTATGAAGCTACAAGCTTGGCACACCTATATTTGGGGTATTTCTCCCATTCTTCTCTGCAGATCTTCTCGAGCTCTGTAAGGTTAGATGGGGAGCGTCGCTGCACAGCTATTTTCAGGTCTTTCCAGAGATGTTCAATGGGCTTCAAGTCTGGGCTCTGGCTGGGTCACTCAAGGACATTCACAGACTTGTCCCGAAGCCACTCCTTCGTTGTCTTGGCTGTGTGCTTAGGGTCGTTGTCGTGTTGAAAGGTAAACCTTCGCCCCAGTCTGAGGTCCTGAGCGCTCTGGAACAGGTTTTCATCAAGGATCTCTCTGTACTTTGCTCCATTCATCTTTCCCTCGATCCTGACTAGACTCCCAGTTCCTGCCACTGAAAAACATCCCCACAGCATGATGCTGCCAACACCATGCTTCACTGTAGGGATGGTATTAGCAAGGTGATGAGAGGTGCCTGGTTTCCTCCAGACGTGACGTTTGGCATTCAGGCCAAAGAGTTCAATCTTGGTTTCATCAGACCAGAGAATCTTGTTTCTCATGGTCCAAGAGTCCTTTAGTTGCTTTCTGGCAAACTCCAAGCGGGCTGTCATGTGCCTTTTACTGAGCAGAGGCTTCCGTCTGGCCACTCTACCATAAAGGCCTGATTGGTGGAGTGCTGCAGAGATGGTGGTCCTTCTGGAAGGTTCTCCCATCTCCACAGAGGAACGCTGGAGCTCTGTCAGAGTGACCATTGGGTTCTTGGTCACCTCCTGACCAAGGCCCCTCTCCCCCGATTGCTCAGTTTGGCTGGGCGGCCAGCTCTAGGAAGAGTCCTGGTGGATCCAAACTTCTTCCATTTACGAATGATGGAGACCACTGTGCTCTTCGGGACCTTCAAAGCTGTAGACATGTTTTTGTACCCTTCCCCAGATCTGTGCCTCGATACAATCCTGTCTCGGAGGTCCACAGACAATTCCTTTGATGTCATGGCTTGGTTTCTGCTCTGACATGCACTGTCAACAGTGGGACCTTATATAGACAGGTGTGTGCCTTTCCAAATCATGTCCAATCAATTGAATTTAGTACAGGTGGACTCCAATCAAGATGTAGAAACATCTCAAGGATGATCAGTGGAAACAGGATGAACCTGAGCTCAGTTTTGAGTGTCATAGCAAAGGGTGTGAATACTTATGTACATGCAATATTTCAGTTTTTTATTTTTAATAAATTTGCAAAAATTTCTACAAAACCTTTTCCACTTTGTCATTATGGGGTATTGTGTGTAGATTGATGAGAAAAAAATGAATTTAATCCATTTTGGAATAAGGCTGTAACATAACAAAATGTGGGGAAAGTGAAGGGGTGTGAATACTTTCCGGATGCACTGTATATTCTCTGCGCCATTACACTTTTTCACCTCTTATTTTACCTGTATAAGTCAGTCCTTTTGTATATATGTGAAGATTGCTGTGTTGTAGTGTTGTTATTCTATGTTAAGTACACTGAGAGCCACGAAACCAGGGTCACATTCCATGTATGTGCACACCTGCATGTCCAATAAATATGATTGTGATTCTGAGATGTCCAGTGGTTAATGTAAGTGTGCTGTTCTTTAACTAGAATTCAGTCAGGCCAGCTTGTGTGAGGGCTGTCCAGAGTCCTTGTGGTGCTGGCTGAGCTGAGCCTCAGGAGCAGCTGGCTGAGCGGACTCCTCTCTTTGTTCTGCTCTTGGTACTGAAGAGCTTTGTCATAGTAGGAGTTCAGGTCACCTGGTTTTGGGTGTTTGTAGAATTTGATTGCTCTTTTTTGTATCCTAATCAAAAGGGGAAATTGGCCTAGTTCAGCTCAGCATCCATTGTCCCTCTCGCTCTCTGTCTCTCTCTCTCCGTCTCTGTCTCACTCTCCTCTCCCAACAAGGCAGGAAAACATTCATGACTAAACAAAGGGTGCGATGTGAGAAATGGCTGAAGGAGACAGGGAGTAATAAAACAAGCTGAGTGGTGTATAATGGAGGTGCGGGGCTCGGAGAGGGGGATTTGGTTTTTTGGGGTCATTAAAAGTGTCGCTTTCTCTCCGAGTCCTTTAGTCCAAAAAGACAAGATGGCAGAAGAACGAGATGCTCTTATTACTGATACCAGATCTGATTCTTTCTCTTGTTCACCTGTTCTTATAATGGAGAAGTTAACTTTAATTCTATTGATAATCTGTCAAGTCTACAATGTGGAACATCTCTGACAGACACGCTTTGTGGACATTTTCTGTATTTCTGACTAGAACCGTAAAAAACGACAGTTGTGCTGATTTGTCGGAGATGTAAAAAAGAAGAACAGGTTTACATCTTGGATGTATTGTTTAGAAGGGTGTGGAGGTCACTGGAAACCAGTCGTGTTTAATGGTTTTGGTGTGTGTGTGTGTGTGTGTGTGTGTGTGCATGTGTTAAGGGTGGACAGAGCGGACTGGGAAGCTGGTTAAATCACTGCCTCTGATGGACTCAGATGTCTCAGTCCGTCTCAAGCTGAGCCAACGTGGTTTTAACTGTGATTGAAATATTGTCATTCTGTTGTAGAAACTTGAATCGTGGTATTGTTTTGGAAACTTAAAAAATATACTGTACTGCAGAAACAAAGCCAGCCTCATGGAGGCGTGGAGGCCTCTGAGCCGAGGCGCTCGGACACGGTGTCTGGTCTGGAGAGCACACACAGGTTGTACCAATAACACAACATGTCGGTGTTCAGGTTTTTGCCAGATGAGGAGCAGACCACTGCAAGCCTAGCGTCCAGAGCTCCTCTGAGACCGGACCAATTAAGATAAGAGGCCATTTAACAGGAAGTGCTTGTTTGACATCTTGTCACGTTAACGAGGACAACCATAATTGGACTCATGCATTTAACAGCCGCTGTAAAAGGTTTAGAGTCATGAGCGCCAACATATTGTGTACTGTGCTGAAAGCATGTTTTTGTTGATCTATGGAAGAATACGTGTGTTCATGACTCACAAGCTAACGTCTGTGGCTTTACATGTTAAAGGTCCCATTAAACGGCTCATTTAGAGGACCGCCGCTGACTTCCTGCTATGAAACAGGCGGGTGGGATTTAGTGAGGGGAGCCAGACTGATTTGACTGACAGCCAATCGTATCATTGCCGGGCAATTTTAGCAGCATGTGAACATTGATACGCTACTGGCTGGTTCCAGTTTGGTGGCAGAAGATCAGTCGTCTTCTCTCTGTCTCACTCCCATTCAGTCATTCATTGGACATGCCACAAGAGTTATGTTATTTGTGAGGAAGAGAAAAACATTATTGTAATCAACGCAGAAGTAAAACTATTTTTTTAGTGGATTTCCATTGTTGAACAGATGTAAAGTAAGCGTAGATAAA
>NC_079231.1:2701721-2704221 GCF_029633865.1 Lampris incognitus | reverse complement strand
AAGTTAAATAACATCGTATTTTATTTATTTTTTATCAAACTTTCACAACGATTGTTAATGCAGGGCTTTCAACAGAAGTTTGACTCAAACTGTGAACCAATCAGAAGTCGGAGCTCTTCTTCTCCGTCATGGTGACAACGTGTTCAGAGGAGCTGCCGGACAAACACACCGACCTTCTTTTTCAAGCGTTCATCCACATTAGATGACCACGACTTTTACATGGGTGGACACAGGTTTCGCTGGTGTGAACAGAGCCTCAGCTGCCAGTCGTTAGGGCCGCGCTCATCTCACGGAGCGACACACCACATGAAGACCTGGACCAAGGCCTTGGGTTTCTGAAAAGACTGTTTTCAACACATAAGTCCGCATTTACACTCACCACCATCTTGTCTGATTCTGAAGTCAGAACATCTGAATTTGGACAATGAGCTGGAGCTGAGGTGACCGACCTGTCAATCACTCCAGAAGACAGACCTGTCAATCACTCCAGAAGACAGACCTGTCAGTCAAGGTAACCGCACCACCAAACACGCCATCCTTTCAGACTTCAGGTTCTCAAATCAATAATTTTAGAAATCCAGACCAAAACACACGTTAGCAGAGAAATTAGCTATTGAGACCTTAACTTCCGGTGGAGAAACACTGACTTTAAATATCGATTTCTAGGAAATGTTGCCGTTTTCCAATCGGATTCCATTTAAAGTCTCTTTTGGTGTGTCCGTTATTGGCACTGGTTTCCAAAATCAGCCTCGTGAATGAAGCTCCGCTACATCTGAACAAATACTTATTCAATATAAAAGGACCTCGGGTCCCAATGTAGTGCATGGATCTTTTCTCACGGGAAAAAAGCCTGGCCACCACACAACACACCACCAGTCCCCGCTGTGTGTCGGCACATGGGAAGAGGTGGATTCCTGTCTGTTTCCTCTCCCTGGAAAGGAAAGATTTACGGTGTCAGCCTGGAGAGAGCGGCGACATCTGGAGACGGGCGACACCGCGGCGTGGTTGACGGTGATGGAGGCTAATTTAGAGGTAGTAAAAGTGCTGGCAGGAGGCGGGAGCAGAGTGATGGACAGCTGTATTCCCCCGCTGACCGGGGTGTGAAGACATGGCGGAGCAGAAAATAGGGCCTGGAATAGACCGAGGGTCTCACCGGGCCGGCCTATTCCCTCCAGCCTTACATTCATTAGACGGGAGGAAGAAAGAGCGAGAGAGACAGAAATACAGGACAGAGTGATAGAAGATAAAAATTAACCGGGGGTGAGATGGTGGACTTCTTCCATCTGTTCTGGTTTGAAGGGATCGGCTGCATTTCCAAGAGATCCACAAACCTGCGTCTCGCTCCCCACCA
The DNA here is from genome assembly GCF_029633865.1 of Lampris incognitus. NCBI lineage: Eukaryota > Metazoa > Chordata > Actinopteri > Lampriformes > Lampridae > Lampris > Lampris incognitus. Next base: position 2,702,870 of record NC_079231.1, on the reverse strand, counting down.
CCCGTCTCCAAACAGCCAACTGATAATAGTTGGCCGTGTCGTCTCTCCACACCTCCTGCCGCCATCAAACGTCCAGCATGACAAAAAACTCCCATTTTGGGCCTACCTGTCCGGCAGACATGCATATGCATGAGCCCATATGGATGGTGGGAGGACACGTAGGCGACTGTACGCCTGCAGTCGTAAACTAAGCCGACGAGTTTGACCCATTTTGTCTCTTAAATCATCCACCTCGAGCAAATATCCATCCGGAGAGCACAGTTTAGTTTCTGGGCTTTTCACGGCTCGTGTGTTTGAGCCGAGCAGGACGACGAGCTAGCCCACTCCGGCACCAGGAGTGGTGCCACACAGAAAGGTCTTATCTGGGGTTCCCCCTCAATGAGGGGGCTAATTGATGAAGAGCGGTAATTAAACATTTCAAGATGTGAATTTCCCATCGATTACTGTAAATATTCTCCAGAGTTCCGTTGCTCTCACTGAGGAGAGGTCTGCCTGGTGCATCTTATTACGTGGGTTACTGTACGAGCTGCTGAGTCTCCCTGCCACTATTGATTTTTAGCTTGTGTGCTCCTGATGGAGCGTGAATACCTCTCGATAGCTGCAGCAAGGTCTGTAAATATTCAAGATGCAATTAGCAAGGAGGCTCTGTGTGTGTGTGTGTGTGTGTGAGTGTGTGTGTGTGTGTGTGTGTTTGTGTGTGTGTGTGTGTGTGTGTGTGTGTGTGTGTGTGCTCATACGAACCTAAATTAGCTCCACTCGTATGAAACGACATGGACCTCACACTCTTTAATCAGACAGATAGACAGCTATGTCCATCAACCTCGTACCAGCTACCAATATCCACTGAATCTAGTATCACACACACACACACACACACACACACACACACACACACACACACACACACACACACACACACACACACACACACACACACACACACAACACAAGGCCAAAGAATTGAGGCTGGTAATGAAACATGGCTGCTGGAGGATGAACAGTCAAGCAAAGGTACAACATCAACCCAGCAGACACACACACACACACACACACATACACACACACACACATACACAGACAAAAAACACAAACAGAGGGCAGCCACACACACACACACACACACACACACACACACACACACACACACAC
>NC_079231.1:2680693-2699021 GCF_029633865.1 Lampris incognitus | reverse complement strand
GGGAACCCCATACTGTGTCTATGTGTGTGTGTGTGTGTGTGTGTGTGTGTGTGTGTGTGTGTGTGTGTGTGTGTGTGTGTGTGTGTGTGTGTTTAAATGGGTCCATACACTTACTGTGTATTTCCGGCATTTGGCTGAACGTGGTATCCAGGATGACACGCTGACTGATGTGGGAGTTGAACCTGTGTGGTGTCCTGGCTCGCTGTGTGGCCGTATTATAAACCAGTGGACGTGTGTGAATGAGGTGAGCTGAGTGGAGGGGAGGTGGTGTCAGCCACCTAAGTTCCTCTTCCTCTTCCTCGCTCTTGAAGAGGCCATTTCATCCACACACATCAGACGGCGGGGAGTGTGTGGAGCAAAGCGCCACCGTAATTCCCGATAAATCATTCCCTCACAGAGCCGCTCGCCATGTTCAAAGGCAGCCGTGACCTTCAGCGCCGCCTCTCTCTACATCACATAGCCCGGGAAAATAAAAGCTTATTAGCTTAGAACGTTGTTGATACGTCTGTTGGAAAGGCGATGCGCTAATGAGGCGTGGCACAACGCGGACGGCCGCCGACTTTCCTTTTGGAGATATTTCTCCCTGCCACAGGACCATCACACACCGCTAATGGCATCTCCTCCACAGCACGGCAAAGACAAGGGAACCCAAGGACAACGCTGTTTTTCCATATCACACACAACAGAGTCTGTCTGTCTGTCTGTCTGTCTGTCTGTCTGTGAGGCACAGTGATGCCGAGGGGGATGGCTGGAGAAAATGACGATGGATACAGACAGACAGACAAGACAGAGACAGGCAGGCAGGCAGGCAGGCAGACAGACAGAGACAGGCAGGCAGACAGACACACAGAGAGACAGGCAGGCAGACAGACACACAGGCAGGCAGGCAGGCAGACAGGCAGGCAGGCAGGCAGGCAGGCAGACAGACAGAGACAGGCAGGCAGACAGACACGCAGAGAGACAGGCAGGCAGGCAGGCAGGCAGGCAGGCAGGCAGGCAAGACAGAGACAGGCAGGCAGGCAGACAGACACACAGGCAGGCAGGCAGGCAGACAGGCAGGCTGGCAGGCAGGCAGGCAGACAGACAGAGACAGGCAGGCAGACAGACACACAGAGAGACAGGCAGGCAGGCAGGCAGGCAGGCAGGCAGGCAGGCAGGCAGGCAGGCAGGCAAGACAGAGACAGGCAGGCAGACAGACAGGCAGGCAGGCAGGCAGGCAGGCAGGCAGGCAGGCAGGCAAGACAGAGACAGGCAGGCAGACAGACAAACAGACAGACAGGCAGGCAGGCAGGCAGGCAGGCAGGCAGGCAGACAGACAGACAGACAGACAGACAAGACAGGCAGGCAGAGAGACAGACATACATACATACATACACACAGACACACACACACAGATAGACAGGCAGGCAGGCAGGCAGACAGAGAGATAGACAGACAGGCAGGCAGGCAGACAGACAGACAGACAGACAGACAGACAGACAGACAGACAGACAGACAGACAGACAGGCATGCAGGCAGACAGACAGACAGGCATGCAGGCCGACAGACTCGTGAGCCAGTAGTAAATCCTGTGTGCCATGCTGGACGTACATGTTTTTAAGTCATCGTCTGAGCGGACAGAGCAGATAAAGCAGACACAGGCTGTCTCGTGCTGCATATGTAACATATTCCCACAGCTCTCCTGCAGCAGCCTTCATTCATGCCTTGCTTAAAGGCACTTCAGCATCCGGATTTGAACGGGGACACAAACCGACTTCAATCACCATGGTGACACTGAGCCAGGACGACTTTAACGCAGCAGCATCTCAGCAGCATCCCAGTGCTGCATCACACCCAGCAGATGCTGTGACGAGGTGTGACATCATCACTTCTGCACCTCAACGTCGGAGTATGGAAGGTTTGAATGGTTTTTCATTTCTTATTTTGAGATACTCTATTGATCCCTGTAGGGACATTACGCTCTGCATTTAACCCATCCTGGCTGTGTAGCTCGGAGCAGTGGGCCGCCACCGTGCAGCACCCGCGGACCACCTCCACTTGGTCTCGCCATGCCTTGCTCAGGGGCACAGACAGGAGTATTAACCCTAACATGCATGTCTTTCTGATGGTGGGGAAACTGGAGCACCCGGAGAAAACCCACCACAGACACAGGGAGAACATGCAAACTCCACACAGCGGACGACCTGAGATGACCCCCAAGGCTGGACAACCCTGGGGTTCGAACCCAGGACCTTCTTGCTGCGAGGCGACAGCGCTAACCACTGGACCACTGTGCCATGATTCCCTTTCACCAGGGGAGCAGAGTCATGTTTGAACCTCTTCAGACACACGGGGCTTCACAGAGCTGTATTGTGATGTGTGTTTTGTTGGGACTGCTGCAGCGTTGTTGTTGTTGTTGTTGTTTTATATGTTAGTGCTGATCAGAGGCGATGCAGAAATGACCCGTCAAGTGCAACATCGATAACATCTTGATCGTTTAAACACTGCAACTGGCACTGACGTGCGTGGTTTTAACATGTGTTTGGGAGGCGCTGCTGCTTCCCAGTCCTGATGCACGGCGTTATGTGCAACATGCACATGTAACGTGTGCTACACACCGCCGCCAGTAGGGATGGCACACGTGTTGTCGGGCTGATCCACACTTCAGCTCCCGCGTCAGAAAACGGGTAAAGGGAACATCATCATGAGAGACACCACCAGAGACAAGTCGGAGGGAATTCCCGATGTCATGTCCGCTAGTCCCCGGCCTGCCGTCAATCTGCCATCATAACCAATGTCCTAACCACCACGGCACTGGGAACACTGGTATGAAACCACACCGCAGCATCGGTTTCTCCTTTCCCTGCTAGCTGCCTGTCTGCCTGCATGTCTGTCTGTTCACGTCTTTCTGCATGTCTGCGTGTCTGTCTGCCTACCTGTTACTCTGCGTGTCTGCGTGTCTGTCTGCGTGTCTGTCTGCCTACCTGTTACTCTGCGTGTCTGTGTGTCTGTCTGTTTGCATGTCTGCGTGTCTGTCTGCGTGTCTGTCTGCCTACCTGTTACTCTGCGTGTCTGCGTGTCTGTCTGCGTGTCTGTCTGCCTACCTGTTACTCTGCATGTCTGCGTGTCTGTCTGCGTGTCTGTCTGCGTGTCTGTCTGCGTGTCTGTCTGCCTACCTGTTACTCTGCGTGTCTGCGTGTCTGTCTGCCTACCTGTTACTCTGCGTGTCTGTGTGTCTGTCTGTTTGCATGTCTGCGTCTCTGTCTGCCTGCCTGTTAGTCTGCGTGTCTGTCTGCCTACCTGTTAGTCTGCGTGTCTGTCTGTCTGCCTGCCTGTTAGTCTGCGTGTCTGTCTGTCTGCCTGCCTGTTAGTCTGCGTGTCTGTCTGCATGCCTGTTAGTCTGCGTGTCTGTTTGCATGTCTGTCTGCCAGCCTGTTAGTCTGCATGTCTGCCTACCTGTTAGTCTGCGTGTCTGTCTGCATGTCTGCATGCCTGTCTGTCTGCCTGCCTGCCTGCCTGCCTGTCTGTCTGCCTGCCTGTTAGTCTGCATGTCTGTCTGTCTGCCTGCCTGTTAGTCTGCGTGTCTGTCTGCATGCCTGTTAGTCTGCGTGTCTGTTTGCATGTCTGTCTGCCAGCCTGTTAGTCTGCGTGTCTGTTTGCATGTCTGTCTGCCAGCCTGTTAGTCTGCGTGTCTGTCTGCATGTCTGCATGTCTGCATGCCTGTCTGCCTGTCTGTCTGCCTGCCTGCCTGCCTGTCTGTCTGTCTGCCTGTTAGTCTGCATGTCTGCCTGCCTGTCTATCTGCCTGTCTGTCTGTCTGCCTGTTAGTCTGCCTGCCTGTTAGTCTGCATGTCTGCCTACCTGTTAGTCTGCGTGTCTGTCTGCATGTCTGCATGCCTGTCTGTCTGCCTGCCTGCCTGTCTGCCTGCCTGCCTGCCTGCCTGTCTGTCTGTCTGCCTGTTAGTCTGCCTGCCTGTCTATCTGCCTGTTAGTCTGCATGTCTGCCTGCCTGTCTGCCTGCCTGCCTGCCTGCCTGTCTGTCTGTCTGCCTGTTAGTCTGCCTGCCTGTCTATCTGCCTGTTAGTCTGCATGTCTGCCTGCCTGTCTGTCTGCCTGCCTGCCTGCCTGCCTGTGTCTGCCTGCCTGTCTGTCTGCCTGTTAGTCTGCATGTCTGCCTGCCTGTCTGTCTGCCTGTCTGCTGCTATTTTCCACATGTTATATGTTGAAGCCCGGGAAACACAAACACGAGCTGGCACTCCAAAGAGGCAGGAGAAGCTTAAGGTCAAACTCACTCATCGCTCAGGAGACACACACACACACACACACACACACACACACCTCTAAACAAACGCCCATGATACACACACAACATGAGCAGAGACAATCATGCTAACACACAAGTGTGCACACCTGCATGTACATAAACAACCACAGGCCCGCACACACACACACACACATACCCATATGTAAACACTGCACATGGTTACACACACACACACACACACACACACACACACACACACACACACACACACACACACACAGAACATCATCAAAGAAGAGAAAAGGGAGACAAAAGATGTCAGGGAGAAGCGTGTGTGTGTGTGTGTGTGTGTGTGTGTGTGTGTGTGTGTGTGTGTGTGTGTGTGTGTGTGTGAGGGGTAAGAGAGACAAGTGGAGCAGATAACTCATTTCCTCCACTGAGACGGTTAGCTGCCTCCTCCCTCAACAGGATGGCTAGCCAAGTGAGGAGCGAGTGTGTGTGTGTGTGTGTGTGTGTGTGTGTGTGTGTGTGTGTGTGTGTGTGTGTGTGTGTGTGTGTGTGTGTGTGTGTAACAGACTCTCTGGGTAAAGTGAGGTTGATGTGATATGTGAGGACAGTCCATGCACGTTTAAACAGGACACGTATGACATCGTTAACATGTTGAAGTGCTCCTGCAGGACTCACAAATAAACAACACACAAATAACCACATGAAGACAACAACAACACACACAAATAACCACATGAAGACAACAACAACACACACAAATAACCACATGAAGACAACAACACACACAATAACCACATGAAGACAACAACAACACACAAATAACCACATGAAGACAACAACACACACACAAATAACCACATGAAGACAACAACACACACACAAATAACCACATGAAGACAACAACACACACAAATAACCACATGAAGACAACAACAACACACACAAATAACCACATGAAGACAACAACACACACAAATAACCACATGAAGACAACAACAACACACACAAATAACCACATGAAGACAACAACAACACACACAAATAACCACATGAAGACCACAACATACACAAATAACCACAAGAAGACAACAACACACACACAAATAACCACATGAAGACAACAACACACACACACACACAAATAACCACATGAAGACAACAACAACACACACAAATAACCACATGGAGACAACAACACACAAAAATAACCACATGAAGACAACAACAACACACACAAATAACCACATGAAGACAACAACAACACACACAAATAACCACATGAAGACAACAACAACACACACAAATAACCACATGAAGACAACAACAACACACACAAATAACCACATGAAGACAACAACAACACACACAAATAACCACATGAAGACAACAGGGCAGATGGGTTTAAACAACACCAGCACAGGTTAAAGGGGTCACATGGTGTCTGACTGGCTGTGGCTTCCTGTTTGTGTGCGTGTGGCCATGTTGTTGTGATGATGTCACAGCATGATGTCATCTGCATATTATCTGATGCTGCGCTCTGTTGGTTGACTTGTCTGTCTGTCCTGGTCTGTCGTTTTCCTGTTGAACCAGTCTCCCTGTTCAAGCTGTTACTGCTCTGATGTGGAAGACTGTTTCTACTGTTTGTCAGGCTGGTGTCAGGCTGGTGTCAGGCTGGTGTCAGGCTGCTGCCAGGCTGGTTTCAGGCTGGTGTCAGGCTGTTGCCAGGCTGGTGTCAGGCTGCTGCCAGGCTGGTGTCAGGCTGGTTTCAGGCAGGTTTCAGGCTGCTGTCAGGCAGGTGTCAGGCTGGTGTCAGGCAGGTTTCAGGCTGGTTTCAGGCTGGTGTCAGGCTGCTGCCAGGCTGGTGTCAAGCTGGTGTCAGGCTGGTGTCAAGCTGCTGCCAGGCTGGTGTCAGGCAGGTTTCAGGCTGGTGTTAGGCTGCTGCCAGGCTGCTGCCAGGCTGGTGTCAAGCTGCTGCCAGGCTGGTGTCAGGCTGCTGCCAGGCTGCTGTCAGGCAGGTTTCAGGCTGGTGTCAGGTTGCTGCCTGGCTGGTTTCAGGCTGGTGTCAGGCTGGTGTCAAGCTGCTGCCAGGCTGGTGTCAGGCTGGTGTCAGGCTGGTTTCAGGCTGGTGTCAGGCTGCTGCCAGGCTATTGTCAGGCTGGTGTCTATCCAGTCACAGGTTTGTTCATGTCTGTCTGTCCACGTCTCTCTCTCTGCTCCCTGCTGTTGTCTCCACCTGTTTCTCTTGTTTTTATCTGTGCATCTACCCTCCATCTACTTCTCTGTCTAAACGTCTGTCTGTCTGTCTGTCCCTCCATCTGTCTGGCTCTGTGACATATGGTCTCTTTCTGTCTGTCTTATTTCTGTCTGTCTGTCCCTCCATCTGTCTGTCTCTGTGACGTATGGTCTCTTTCTGTCTGTCTTATTTCTGTCTGTCTGTCCCTCCATCTGTCTGTCTCTGTGACATATGGTCTCTTTCTGTCTGTCTTATTTCTGTCTGTCTGTCCCTCCATCTGTCTGTCTCTGTGACGTATGGTCTCTTTCTGTCTGTCTTATTTCTGTCTGTCTGTTCCTCCATCTGTCTGTCTCTGTGACGTATGGTCTCTTTCTGTCTGTCTTATTTCTGTCTGTCTGTCCCTCCATCTGTCTGTCTCTGTGACGTATGGTCTCTTTCTGTCTGTCTTATTTCCTCTGCTCAAACCAACATGACACAAACCAACAATGTATGACGAGCACACCAAATTCACGATCGTTTATCAGTGAAGACACACACACACACACAAAGATGCACACACATGCAGTGTGCACACACACACACACACAAAGATGCAAACACATGCAGAGTGCGCGCACACACACACACACACACACACACACACACAAAGATGCAAACACATGCAGAGTGCACACACACACACACACACACACACACACACACACACACACACACACACACACACACACACACACACACACAACATGTAGTTGCCTCAGCTGTACACACACACAGATCCATCAAAGTGTGCGGCACATCTCTGACTTGTTAAGGTGCCATTTGTCAGCTGCTGCTGGAGTGGCTGTGTGACTCCACCACTAATTGCCACTGGTGCTAAATTTAGTCCAGGAGATGTGGAGTCCTTTTGATCACAAGAGCTGAATCTTAAAAAAAAAGAAAAAGAAGAAGAAGAAGAAGCAGAAATTGTACTCAGCCTCGCAGGCAAGTTTACCCGCCTCTCCTCCCCTTCTCCTCCGTTCTCCCCACTTTCTCCCCCATCTGCCTGTCGCTGGGGAATAGGTGAACTATTCCATATGTCAGCCTTGTCAATCAGCAGCAGAAATACGGGGAGTACTCTCTCTCTCTCTCTCTCTCTCTCTCTCTCTCTCTCTCTCTCTCTCTCTCTCTCTCTCTCTCTCTCTCTCTCTCTCTCTCTCTCTCTCTCTCTCTCTCTCTCTCTCTCTCTCTCTCTCTCGCCCCCCCTCCATCCAAAGAGTGTGGGTGCAGCAAGTGCTCCTCTCTCATAGAAGTCAGTGGCACCGGGTTTTGTTTGTGTCCTCATCATCGCGGGCGGTTGTGGAATGTTAATCGAGGCGACCTCGGCCGGGACTTGTAATGGTGAAGTTAATCAGTCATTGCAGATGAGCTGCTGGGTGCAGATGACGTGTCGGGGTGCTATGCACGGCGGAGGGTCGGCCCGTGTCAGGTCCGACTCAAACAGTCTGATGTTATCCTATACATTTCATTTTCCCCTCCCCTAAATCAAAACGTGTCTTGTGCTGATCTTGACACTGTCTTAAGCTACAAATCAAAGAGACAGACCAGATGAAGGGCGAGCGAGAGGAATTCTCTCACATCTCAGAGAGGTCCGCCTGAAGGAGAACATGAAACACATGCTCCTAGCCCAACAGCTCCTCTAGTGGGCGCTACCTCACAGTCACACCTGTGCTCTTCTGAGACACACCGTGACAACACACCCAGCGCCAGGCTGATGATGGCACGCCAGCCTGGCGCTGCTAGCAGCGCCAGGCTGGCGTGCCATCATCAGCCTGGCGCTGCTAGCAGCAGCTCCTCCGTTCGGTCGCCATCACCACAACTAAAAACCCCTTCCTCCTACAACGCCAGGGGATCCCGTGTTTGGTCTGAGATGGTCTGAGGTGGTCTTTTCCAGACCTGACATGACAAATCCACAGCAGCACTTCCAGCCCGGCACATCATTCCCTCCAGATTGTTCATGTGATTCAACTCAAATGAAAGATTTGCCTAAAAATGAAACTCATCCTGTCTGGATCCTGTCTGGACTTGTAGCAGCTTTTCCCCTCAGCAGAGAGGAAACAACCCAAAACAAACAACTGCCAAACACCAACCAAAACGTGTCAGGAAGGTTCTTCATCCAACGCATATTATCTCGATATTGCCGCAGTCACCCACTCTTCACAACAATACTTTCAATAATAAAGTCTAGTCTAGTCTAGTCTAGTTTAATCTATTGTATACTAGTCTAATCTAATCTAGTCTATTCTACTCTAATCCAATCTAGTCTAATCTAATCTAGTCTAGCCTATTTTAATCTATTCTATACTAGTCTAATCTAATCTAGTCTACTCTACTCTAATCCAATCTAGTTTAATATATTTTAATCTATTCTATACTAGTCTAATCTAATCTAGTCTACTCTACTCTAATCCAATCTAGTTTAATCTAATCTAATTTAGTCAATTCTAGTCTAATCCAATCTATTCTAGTCTAGTCTATTCTATGCTACTCTAATCCAATCTATTCTAGTCTAGTCTATTCTATTCTAGTCTAATCCAATCTATTCTAGTCTAGTCTATTCTATTCTAGTCTAATCCAATCTAGTCTATTCTAGTCTATTCTATTCTACTCTAATCCAATCTAGTTTAATCTATTTTAGTCTAATCTAATCTAGTCGATTGTAGTCTAATCCAATCTAGTCTATTCTAGTCTCTTCTATTCTACTCTAATCCAATCTAGTTTAATCTATTTTAGTCTAATCTAATCTAGTCGATTGTAGTCTAATCCAATCTAGTCTATTCTAGTCTATTCTATTCTACTCTAATCCAATCTAGTTTAATCTATTTTAGTCTAATCCAATCTATTCTAGTCTAGTCTAGTCTAAGAGTGGAAAGTCAGTCAGGTGTTAGATTGAGATGTAGAAGAGAGAGGTGGCTCGTCCGCTAAAGGAGAACCGGGCCATCATTTACAAGCTGCAGCTATTTAAAGCCTCCGTCTGAAGTGCGGCTGACGGCGGGTCGCGTGTTAAGTGTATGTTGGGCGCTTGGCTTGGCTGTTTCCAGTAAATAAAGTCTCCCTGATCCCTTCAGGTGACATGAGGCCGTCCAGGAGGCTCTCATTCTAATGAAGACATTTTTCATAATCGGGCTTAATTAAGGCTGCTGTGGAGAGATTTACCTCCTTTGTGATAAACATCCATAAAGGGTACAAATCAACCTGAAAGCCTCATCTGAACAAGAGACAACGGCCACGGCGGGGTTTCAAACCAACAACCCGTTTGCTCCTGTTTGTTGTCAGGTTTCCGAGTGGAGGGAAGAGCTTCATATTCCAACTTCCAACTTAACTGAAAACTGCAAAACAACACAAATTAGTCAAAACAACGGCTCCTGTCTGAACACACGAGGTTGTTATTTAGGACAAATTTAGAATGTCAAATTAATTTTCTGTGGACTTAAACAGATTTTCATTATAGCGGCCTTTCTCCGACGTGTCTGTCAGGTGAGAGAATTTATTACTCGCTCTTCCTTCAGGCTACAATGTGCCAACATCTTGTCTTTTTTCCATTTATGTTTATTTATACAAAGCGGCAGATGTTCAGGAACAAATGCGGCTTTTTAAAAGATATAAAGAACATGTTAAAAAAGAGGGAAACGCCGGCTTTAAAGCTGCCATTCTGTCAGAAGAGGAGTGTATGGCTGTCTATAAGAAAGACACCAGAGACACACTGCATGTCGGCCTGCCTGGTCTCGGTCTCCGATGGAGGTGAGCCATACACAGACATGCTGCCTGTCCAACCGTCAGCCTTGTTAGCGCCTGTCTCACCCAGCAGGACGAACGAGGGCCAAAACCACCAGATGTGAGGAGAGAGAGCCTTCAGCAATTCTGCTGCCTGTCTGTCAATAAGCACCCAGCAACCGAACAACCACATCCTCACCGCTCAGAGAGAGACAGACAGACAGACAGAGACAGACAGATAGAGAGACAGGCAGAGACAGAGAAAGAACGACAGAGACACAGACAGACAGAAAGATAGGCAGAAAGAGAGAGACAGACAGAGAGAGAGAGAGACAGGCAGAAACAGAGAGAAACAGCGAGAGAGCGACAGAGAGACAGACAGACAGAGAGAAAGATGGGCAGAAAGAGAGAGACAGAGAGAGAGAGACAGAGAGAGACAGAGAGAGAGAGAAAGACAGGCAGAAACAGAGAGAGACAGACAGGCAGAAAGAGAGAGAAACAGAGAGAGAGAGACAGGCAGAGACAGAGAGACATACAAATATTCCTTGCTCCACACACTCCCCGCTGTCTGATGTGTGTGGATGAAATGGCCTCTTCAAGAGCGAGGAAGAGGAAGAGGAACTTAGGTGGCTGACACCACCTCCCCTCCACTCAGCTCACCTCATTCACACACGTCCACTGGTTTATAATACGGCCACACAGCGAGCCAGGACACGTCACAGGTTCAACTCCCACATCAGTCAGCGTGTCATCCTGGATACCACATTCAGCCAAATGCCGGAAATACATAGTAAGTGTATGGACCCATTTAAACTCACACACACACACACACACACACACACACACACACACACACACACACACACACATACACACACACACACACACACACACACACACACACACACACACACACACACACACACACACACACACACAAAGCCCCTGTAGACGGCAGTGACAACGTAGACGAGGATGGCAGTGACTCATGACGGCATGAGGAAGGAGAGCCAACGAGCTATGAAACAAATCCAGCAGCTCTCAGAAACACACACAAACATGTGTGTGATTATCCTCCGAACACACAACTCACATGTCTCCCTGCTCCTGAGAGAGGACGGCAAGAGTAAACACACTCACAGAGAGGTAACACAACCGACATCCTGCAGGATGGAGTCTGCCTGCCACATAGTAGAAACCAGATGTAACCAGCTCCACTTCCATGACACCAGTCCACATAGTCTCACATGACACCCCACCTGGGTCCAGCATGTAGTCTACAGCTTTACCTCCCCAACCAGTCCACATAGTCTCATATGACACCCCACCTGGGTCCAGCATGTAGTCTACAGCTTTACCTCCCCAACCAGTCCACATAGTCTCACATGACACCCCACCTGGGTCCAGCATGTAGTCTACAGCTTTACCTCCCCAACCAGTCCACATAGTCTCATATGACACCCCACCTGGGTCCAGCATGTAGTCTACAGCTTTACCTCCCCAACCAGTCCACATAGTCTCACATGACACCCCACCTGGGTTCAGCATGTAGTCTACAGCTTTACCTCCCCAACCAGTCCACATAGTCTCACATGACACCCCACCTGGGTCCAGCATGTAGTCTACAGCTTTACCTCCCCAACCAGTCCACATAGTCTCACATGACACCCCACCTGGGTCCAGCATGTAGTCTACAGCTTTACCTCCCCAGCCAGTCCACATAGTCTCACATGACACCCCACCTGGGTCCAGCATGTAGTCTACAGCCTTACCTCCCCAACCAGTCCACATAGTCTCACATGACACCCCACCTGGGTCCAGCATGTAGTCTACAGCCTTACCTCCCCAACCAGTCCACATAGTCTCATATGACACCCCACCTGGGTCCAGCATGTAGTCTACAGCTTTACCTCCCCAACCAGTCCACATAGTCTCACATGACACCCCACCTGGGTCCAGCATGTAGTCTACAGCTTTACCTCCCCAACCAGTCCACATAGTCTCACATGACACCCCACCTGGGTCCAGCATGTAGTCTACAGCTTTACCTCCCCAACCAGTCCACATAGTCTCACATGACACCCCACCTGGGTCCAGCATGTAGTCTACAGCCTTACCTCCCCAACCAGTCCACATAGTCTCACATGACACCCCACCTGGGTCCAGCATGTAGTCTACAGCCTTACCTCCCCAACCAGTCCACATAGTCTCACATGACACCCCACCTGGGTTCAGCATGTAGTCTACAGCTTTACCTCCCCAACCAGTCCACATAGTCTCACATGACACCCCACCTGGGTCCAGCATGTAGTCTACAGCTTTACCTCCCCAGCCAGTCCACATAGTCTCACATGACACCCCACCTGGGTTCAGCATGTAGTCTACAGCCTTACCTCCCCAACCAGTCCACATAGTCTCACATGACACCCCACCTGGGTTCAGCATGTAGTCTACAGCTTTACCTCCCCAACCAGTCCACATAGTCTCACATGACACCCCACCTGGGTCCAGCATGTAGTCTACAGCTTTACCTCCCCAACCAGTCCACATAGTCTCACATGACACCCCACCTGGGTTCAGCATGTAGTCTACAGCTTTACCTCCCCAACCAGTCCACATAGTCTCACATGACACCCCACCTGGGTCCAGCATGTAGTCTACAGCCTTACCTCCCCAACCAGTCCACATAGTCTCACATGACACCCCACCTGGGTCCAGCATGTAGTCTACAGCTTTACCTCCCCAACCAGTCCACATAGTCTCACATGACACCCCACCTGGGTCCAGCATGTAGTCTACAGCTTTACCTCCCCAACCAGTCCACATAGTCTCACATGACACCCCACCTGGGTCCAGCATGTAGTCTACAGCTTTACCTCCCCAACCAGTCCACATAGTCTCACATGACACCCCACCTGGGTTCAGCATGTAGTCTACAGCTTTACCTCCCCAACCAGTCCACATAGTCTCACATGACACCCCACCTGGGTTCAGCATGTAGTCTACAGCCTTACCTCCCCAACCAGTCCACATAGTCTCACATGACACCCCACCTGGGTTCAGCATGTAGTCTACAGCTTTACCTCCCCAACCAGTCCACATAGTCTCACATGACACCCCACCTGGGTTCAGCATGTAGTCTACAGCTTTACCTCCCCAACCAGTCCACATAGTCTCACATGACACCCCACCTGGGTCCAGCATGTAGTCTACAGCCTTACCTCCCCAACCAGTCCACAGAGTCTCACATGACACCCCACCTGGGTTCAGCATGTAGTCTACAGCCTTACCTCCCCAACCAGTCCACATAGTCTCACATGACACCCCACCTGGGTTCAGCATGTAGTCTACAGCTTTACCTCCCCAACCAGTCCACATAGTCTCACATGACACCCCACCTGGGTTCAGCATGTAGTCTACAGCCTTACTTCCCCAGCCAGTCCACATAGTCTCACATGACACCCCACCTGGGTTCAGCATGTAGTCTACAGCTTTACCTCCCCAGCCAGTCCACATAGTCTCACATGACACCCCACCTGGGTCCAGCATGTAGTCTACAGCCTTACCTCCCCAACCAGTCCCATAGTCTCACATGACACCCCACCTGGGTCCAGCATGTAGTCTACAGCTTTACCTCCCCAGCCAGTCCACATAGTCTCACATGACACCCCACCTGGGTCCAGCATGTAGTCTACAGCCTTACCTCCCCAACCAGTCACATAGTCTCACATGACACTCCACCTGGGTTCAGCATGTAGTCTACAGCTTTACCTCCCCAACCAGTCCACATAGTCTCACATGACACCCCACCTGGGTCCAGCATGTAGTCTACAGCCTTACCTCCCCAACCAGTCCACATAGTCTCACATGACACCCCACCTGGGTTCAGCATGTAGTCTACAGCTTTACCTCCCCAGCCAGTCCACATAGTCTCACATGACACCCCACCTGGGTCCAGCATGTAGTCTACAGCCTTACCTCCCCAACCAGTCCCCATAGTCTCACATGACACCCCACCTGGGTCCAGCATGTAGTCTACAGCTTTACCTCCCCAGCCAGTCCACATAGTCTCACATGACACCCCACCTGGGTCCAGCATGTAGTCTACAGCCTTACCTCCCCAACCAGTCCACATAGTCTCACATGACACTCCACCTGGGTTCAGCATGTAGTCTACAGCTTTACCTCCCCAACCAGTCCACATAGTCTCACATGACACCCCACCTGGGTCCAGCATGTAGTCTACAGCCTTACCTCCCCAACCAGTCCACATAGTCTCACATGACACCCCACCTGGGTTCAGCATGTAGTCTACAGCTTTACCTCCCCAGCCAGTCCACATAGTCTCACATGACACCCCACCTGGGTCCAGCATGTAGTCTACAGCTTTACCTCCCCAACCAGTCCACATAGTCTCACATGACACCCCACCTGGGTCCAGCATGTAGTCTACAGCTTTACCTCCCCAACCAGTCCACATAGTCTCACATGACACCCCACCTGGGTTCAGCATGTAGTCTACAGCTTTACCTCCCCAACCAGTCCACATAGTCTCATATGACACCCCACCTGGGTCCAGCATGTAGTCTACAGCCTTACCTCCCCAACCAGTCCACATAGTCTCCCATGACACTCCACCTGGGTCCAGCATGTAGTCTACAGCCTTACCTCCCCAACCAGTCCACATAGTCTCACATGACACCCCACCTGGGGTCAGCATGTAGTCTACAGTTTTAAATCCCCAACCAGTCCATATAGTCTCACATGACACCCCACCTGGGTTCAGCATGTAGTCTACAGCTTTACCTCCCCAGCCAGTCCACACAGTCTCACATGACACCCCACCTGGGTTCTGCATGTAGTCTACAGCCTTACCTCCCCAACCAGTCCACATAGTCTCACATGACACCCCACCTGGGTTCAGCATGTAGTCTAAAGCCTTACCTCCCCAACCAGTCCACATAGTCTCACATGACACCCCACCTGGGTTCAGCATGTAGTCTACAGCTTTACCTCCCCAACCAGTCCACATAGTCTCACATGACACCCCACCTGGGTCCAGCATGTAGTCTACAGCTTTACCTCCCCAACCAGTCCACATAGTCTCACATGACACCCCACCTGGGTCCAGCATGTAGTCTACAGCTTTACCTCCCCAACCAGTCCACATAGTCTCACATGACACCCCACCTGGGTCCAGCATGTAGTCTACAGCTTTACCTCCCCAACCAGTCCACATAGTCTCACATGACACCCCACCTGGGTCCAGCATGTAGTCTACAGCTTTACCTCCCCAACCAGTCCACATAGTCTCACATGACACCCCACCTGGGTCCAGCATGTAGTCTACAGCCTTACCTCCCCAACCAGTCCACATAGTCTCACATGACACCCCACCTGGGTTCAGCATGTAGTCTACAGCTTTACCTCCCCAACCAGTCCACATAGTCTCACATGACACCCCACCTGGGTCCAGCATGTAGTCTACAGCTTTACCTCCCCAGCCAGTCCACATAGTCTCACATGACACCCCACCTGGGTTCAGCATGTAGTCTACAGCCTTACCTCCCCAACCAGTCCACATAGTCTCACATGACACCCCACCTGGGTTCAGCATGTAGTCTACAGCTTTACCTCCCCAACCAGTCCACATAGTCTCACATGACACCCCACCTGGGTCCAGCATGTAGTCTACAGCTTTACCTCCCCAACCAGTCCACATAGTCTCACATGACACCCCACCTGGGTTCAGCATGTAGTCTACAGCCTTACCTCCCCAACCAGTCCACATAGTCTCACATGACACCCCACCTGGGTCCAGCATGTAGTCTACAGCTTTACCTCCCCAACCAGTCCACATAGTCTCACATGACACCCCACCTGGGTCCAGCATGTAGTCTACAGCCTTACCTCCCCAACCAGTCCACATAGTCTCACATGACACCCCACCTGGGTCCAGCATGTAGTCTACAGCTTTACCTCCCCAACCAGTCCACATAGTCTCACATGACACCCCACCTGGGTCCAGCATGTAGTCTACAGCTTTACCTCCCCAACCAGTCCACAGAGTCTCACATGACACCCCACCTGGGTCCAGCATGTAGTCTACAGCTTTACCTCCCCAACCAGTCCACATAGTCTCATATGACACCCCACCTGGGTTCAGCATGTAGTCTACAGCTTTACCTCCCCAACCAGTCCACATAGTCTCACATGACACCCCACCTGGGTTCAGCATGTAGTCTACAGCTTTACCTCCCCAACCAGTCCACATAGTCTCACATGACACCCCACCTGGGTCCAGCATGTAGTCTACAGCCTTACCTCCCCAACCAGTCCACATAGTCTCACATGACACCCCACCTGGGTTCAGCATGTAGTCTACAGCCTTACCTCCCCAACCAGTCCACATAGTCTCACATGACACCCCACCTGGGTTCAGCATGTAGTCTACAGCTTTACCTCCCCAACCAGTCCACATAGTCTCACATGACACCCCACCTGGGTTCAGCATGTAGTCTACAGCCTTACTTCCCCAGCCAGTCCACATAGTCTCACATGACACCCCACCTGGGTTCAGCATGTAGTCTACAGCTTTACCTCCCCAGCCAGTCCACATAGTCTCACATGACACCCCACCTGGGTCCAGCATGTAGTCTACAGCCTTACCTCCCCAACCAGTCCCCATAGTCTCACATGACACCCCACCTGGGTCGAGCATGTAGTCTACAGCTTTACCTCCCCAACCAGTCCACATAGTCTCAAATGACACCCCACCTGGGTCCAGCATGTAGTCTACAGCCTTACCTCCCCAACCAGTCCACATAGTCTCACATGACACCCCACCTGGGTTCAGCATGTAGTCTACAGCTTTACCTCCCCAGCCAGTCCACATAGCCTCACATGACACCCCACCTGGGTCCAGCATGTAGTCTACAGCCTTACCTCCCCAACCAGTCCACATAGTCTCACATGACACTCCACCTGGGTTCAGCATGTAGTCTACAGCTTTACCTCCCCAACCAGTCCACATAGTCTCACATGACACCCCACCTGGGTCCAGCATGTAGTCTACAGCCTTACCTCCCCAACCAGTCCACATAGTCTCACATGACACCCCACCTGGGTTCAGCATGTAGTCTACAGCTTTACCTCCCCAGCCAGTCCACATAGTCTCACATGACACCCCACCTGGGTCCAGCATGTAGTCTACAGCCTTACCTCCCCAACCAGTCCACATAGTCTCACATGACACTCCACCTGGGTTCAGCATGTAGTCTACAGCTTTACCTCCCCAACCAGTCCACATAGTCTCACATGACACCCCACCTGGGTCCAGCATGTAGTCTACAGCTTTACCTCCCCAACCAGTCCACATAGTCTCACATGACACCCCACCTGGGTTCAGCATGTAGTCTACAGCTTTACCTCCCCAACCAGTCCACATAGTCTCATATGACACCCCACCTGGGTCCAGCATGTAGTCTACAGCCTTACCTCCCCAACCAGTCCACATAGTCTCCCATGACACTCCACCTGGGTCCAGCATGTAGTCTACAGCCTTACCTCCCCAACCAGTCCACATAGTCTCACATGACACCCCACCTGGGGTCAGCATGTAGTCTACAGCTTTAAATCCCCAACCAGTCCATATAGTCTCACATGACACCCCACCTGGGTTCAGCATGTAGTCTACAGCTTTACCTCCCCAGCCAGTCCACATAGTCTCACATGACACCCCACCTGGGTTCTGCATGTAGTCTACAGCCTTACCTCCCCAACCAGTCCACATAGTCTCACATGACACCCCACCTGGGTTCAGCATGTAGTCTACAGCTTTACCTCCCCAACCAGTCCACATAGTCTCACATGACACCCCACCTGGGTCCAGCATGTAGTCTACAGCTTTACCTCCCCAACCAGTCCACATAGTCTCACATGACACCCCACCTGGGTCCAGCATGTAGTCTACAGCTTTACCTCCCCAACCAGTCCACATAGTCTCACATGACACCCCACCTGGGTCCAGCATGTAGTCTACAGCTTTACCTCCCCAACCAGTCCACATAGTCTCACATGACACCCCACCTGGGT
>NC_079231.1:2658193-2675693 GCF_029633865.1 Lampris incognitus | reverse complement strand
CTGCTGGCAACTTGTTTCTATGTATTCTATATGTAATGTGTGGCGTATTGTCGGTATTGTCACGCGTTTGCCTTCCCATAACAAGGCCAGTCTGGTTTGTTGTCAGGCAATAAGCAAGAAAATTGGCCTAACAGTACATAAAGTTGCTAAAAGCTTAAAATCATCTGCAAAAGTGACCGGCTAGCCTAGCCAGCAGGATAAAAATAAGCCTAGTTGAGCTGGCAGCAGTGTAGGTGGTCCATGACAAGCGACAAATACCTGACTGATAAAGAACCTATTGAAAGCAACATGTGCTTAACTTGACAGAATAGGAGATGTGGAAGGAGAGAGAGAGAGAGAGAGAGAGAGAGAGAGAGAGAGAGAGAGAGAGAGAGAGAGAGAGAGAGAGAGAGAGAGAGAGAGAGAAAGAGAGAGAGAGAGCTCCTAACAGACTCCATCCATTTGTTTAGTACTGTGTTTGTGTGGGACTGTATTTGCACCTGCAGAGGGGAGGCTCAAATGAAACTGAGATAAAAAGCAGAATGTAAATATAGTAAACACATCTTTCAATAAGTAACGTCTGCAAAGTGAAGCCAGTGTTTGCAGAATAACCCCTGAAAAAAGCATTTATTTTACGTTGTGATATTACACTCCTCTCGGTCCACCATGACAGAAACTCCTTCACGAGCTGACAAGCTCATTTAATTACATATCATTACACACTGGCTCTTATTCTGATAGGTACAAGTAATTTCCACACGTACTAGGCACAAGTTCATCAACAGCTCCCCCTCAGAGGAATCACTCTACTGTAATGTACTGTAATATAATATACTGCACTCTACTGTAATGTACTGTAATATAATATACTGCACTCTACTGCAATGTACTGTAATATAATATACTGCACTCTACTGTAATGTACTGTAATATAATATACTGCACTCTACTGCAATGTACTGTAATATAATATACTGCACTCTACTGTAATGTACTGTAATATAATATACTGCACTCTACTGTAATGTACTGTAATATAATATACTGCACTCTACTGCAATGTACTGTAATATAATATACTGCACTCTACTGTAATGTACTGTAATATAATATACTGCACTCTACTGTAATGTACTGTAATATAATATACTGCACTCTACTGCAATGTACTGTAATATAATATACTGCACTCTACTGCAATGTACTGTAATATAATATACTGCACTCTACTGTAATGTACTGTAATATAATATACTGCACTCTACTGCAATGTACTGTAATATAATATACTGCACTCTACTGTAATGTACTGTAATATAATATACTGCACTCTACTGTAATGTACTGTAATATAATATGCTGCACTCTACTGTAATGTACTGTAATATAATATACTGCACTCTACTGCAATGTACTGTAATATAATATACTGCACTCTACTGTAATGTAGTGTAATGTGATGTAACATACTGCACTCTACTGTAATGTAGTGTAATGTGATGTAACATACTGCACTCTAGTGTAACGACATGTACTGTAGTGTGATGTACTGCATCTAATCTAACCACCTTAAACCTCTTTACCAGCTGGGACAGCAAGCATGTCTTTCCCAACCAAAACCAAACTGCTTTGTAGTCTCTCTCTCTCTCCCTCTCTCTCCCTCTCTCTCCCTCTCTCTCCCTCCCTCTCTGTCTGTCAGTGGTTCAGCTGTCCCTGGATTCCTCTCTTCCTTTGTAATCGGTTCACAATACCTACACATGTAATGGGAGCGACGCCTGCAGTAAAGCAGGGAGTCCGTTTGCCAGGCAGCAATCTAGCTTTCAGGTCAGCCTCCTCGGGACAACATTGCCTTTCTCTTTTTTCTTCTTTCTTCAGGGGGGTGGTACATTTAAAATGCAGAATATGGGATATAGTTGTTGTAATTTGGATTTGATGGCCGTAAAGTGACGGGGGGCAGCTGGATTGTGGACTCGGCTGGGTGAGGAGAGGTTGTAGGGAGGTAACGCACATGTGACGGAGGTGTAATAGATGTCGTGCACAGCGGCCCCCACCACACCTGCCATCCAAACACTATGTCTGATCTGGACCTGCGTTCAGGCTGAATGTGAAACCCACCTGGAATTAGGAAAACGCCCCCCCCCCCAACACAATAACATAATACCTCTGTCATGCTAACCGGTGGGGTAAAATGTGCAATGAAAAGCAATCGTTCTCACTTCACCGCTTCAATTACTGCTGTACTGAGACGCCTCCCTCCCTCCCTCCCTCCCTCCCTCCCTCCACTCTGCACAGAAGTGACAGAGGGAAGTCAGAGGGAAGAGAGATGAAAAGAGGGGGATTAGTTTCTTTCTGTATGGATGTAGCGCTACATCTCTCTACCTTCCTTCCTCCTCGCTTCTCTTCCCTCCATTTCACACGCTGATGAGACACACCACATCGAGCACACCGGCGCAGTGCATGCTGGGATAATGGGGCAGCGTGCTGCTTAGCACTTCCTGTCCACAGCCAGTTTGAGGGTGGTAGTTTGGCAGAATGTCCCCCCCCCCCAAAACATCTGTATACAAACTTTGAGACATTTTCTGACACCGGGTAGGCGGGTCACAGTGTGGCCATTTGTCAACAGATTCAACTTCCTGTGGATGGCCTGGAGTCTTTAAAGCGCTCCTGTGTCTGATCCTGCCATTAAGACTGACCACATATCAGTGTCATTAATAACGACAGGACGTGGCGCTAAAACGCACGTCCGGTGTTAACTACCAACGGCCGGCGTCTGCTCGGTCTCAGCTGCGTCCCGGCGAACCGAGGCCGACGCTCCCCGCAGTCTCGTCTGTCACCGTAAATGTCATCACTTCATCCTCCCACCGGCCACCGTGACAGGCCCCACTTTGAGCCGGGCTTTATCTGCCGGCCTCTTCATTCACACAGCCACAAAGATTCC
The DNA here is from genome assembly GCF_029633865.1 of Lampris incognitus. NCBI lineage: Eukaryota > Metazoa > Chordata > Actinopteri > Lampriformes > Lampridae > Lampris > Lampris incognitus. Next base: position 2,672,776 of record NC_079231.1, on the reverse strand, counting down.
TCTCTCTATCTCGCTCTCTTTCTCTTTGTCTCTTTCTTCCACCACCCGCCGCTGTATCCTCTTTCCACACGTGGCAAATGATTACCCCGGTGAAGGCATTTCTGTTTCAATCTCGCATTTTCCCAAGGGGGGCAGAAAGACAGCAGACCGGCTCTCTGCAGCTGCTTTCACTGAGAAAATTGTCCAGAATTGCCTCATTCCAGGGCAGATTAGCGAATGCATACAATCCCAGGCTAAGTGCTATTGTTTGCTACAATTTGGCCATTATACGTTCTCTCTCTCTCGTTTAATGACCCCCCCCAATTAAAGTAATACAGCCCCTTCCCATACCTGCCCCCAATTAAACGCAGAAGGCAATACCTGCCTCAATAGAACAACTCACACACATTCATTCATTAAGTCTATTCAACATGACACAGCCCGTGACAGAAACTCAAGTAACCCCCCCCACTTACCCCCATACACCCACATACCCACCCCTCAGATACCTCCAGTCACCCCCCCCCACACAAACATACACCCCCACAGACCTCCACACACTCCCACTATCCCCAGTAACCCCACACCTCAGCACATACCCATTACCAGCCCACACTCCTGAAAACCCTCACACACTGCCATGCACACCCCATACCCCCATACAGACCACCATACACCCCTCCCCCTCCCTCCCTCCCCCCCTCTCTCTGTCTTCTCAGGGCACAAACGCCTCTCAGAGCTGGCTGGGGAATAGAGAGGAAGGAGTGACAGTCTGTCACACTTTTCTCCCTTCTACCCCTTTCTCTTTCTTTCTTTCTTCTCGCCTCCCCCCTTTTGTTTCCCAGGTACCTTTGCACCTCCCCTCCCCGCTGCAGCTCATTGTGCCTTTCTTAAAGCCTTCGTCCGCTCTGCTTGGCTGGCACCATTTTAAATCTCCTCGGTGTCACAGAGGGAGAGCTTGTCCAGGCCACTGACTCGACTGACAATGTCACCGTTTCCACAAAAAGAAGAGGAAAAGAAAAAGAAGAGGAAAAAGGAAGAGCAAATACTGAAAAGCAGACAGTTGGAGTGAGGCTGAGGGGGCAAACCAACAATCCAACACGTCTGTTGTCCAAATCTGAAGCCTCACCGTGTCTGTGGCTCCTCAGCACAGACCTCTGCCATCACACACATTTACTTGGGCTTTGACGTTGGAAATCAACCAAACAAGACGTCACACTGACTGTCCCCTGCAGCACGTCTCCCCCTGTCATCCCTATTACCAGGACCAGGACCAGGACCAGGACCAGTACTATGTCACAGGACGCGAGCTAGTAGTGAGCATAAGCAGAATGACATGCCAGCACAGCCGACATACTACACACACCCATCTTCTGTTCCACACACTCTCCTCAGCACATCACTCCATACCTGGTGGCAGCAGGACCACTGTCTCCATCCAGCCAGCCATCATCATCCCAGTCCAGGTCACGGGCATGCGGGAGCCTGTCCCAGCAGTCATGGGGCGGCAGGCGGGGGGGGGGGACACTCTGGACAGGCCGCCGGGCCATCACCAGGTCTTCACCAGGCCTTCACCAGGCCTTCACCGGGCCATCGCCAGGCCTTCACCAGGCCATCATCAGGCCTTCACCGGGCCTTCACCGGGCCATCGCCAGGCCTTCACCAGGCCTTCACCGGGCCTTCACCGGGCCTTCACCGGGTCTTCACCGGGTCTTCACCGGGCCTTCACCGGGCCTTCACCGGGTCTTCACCGGGTCTTCACCGGGCCTTCACCGGGCCTTCACCGGGTCTTCACCGGGTCTTCACCGGGCCTTCACCGGGCCTTCACCGGGCCTTCACCAGGCCATCATCAGGCCTTCACCGGGCCTTCACCGGGCCATCGCCAGGCCTTCACCAGGCCTTCACCAGGCCTTCACCAGGTCTTCACCAGGCCTTCACCAGGTCTTCACCAGGCCTTCACCAGGTCTTCACCAGGTCTTCACCAGGCCTTCACCAGGCCTTCACCGGGCCTTCACCGGGCCTTCACCGGGCCTTCACCAGGCCTTCACCAGGTCTTCACCGGGCCATCGCCAGGCCTTCACCAGGCCTTTACCAGGTCTTCACCAGGCCTTCACCAGGCCATCACCGGGTCTTCACCAGGCCTTCACCAGGCCTTCACCAGGTCTTCACCAGGCCTTCACCAGGCCTTCACCAGGCCTTCACCAGGTCTTCACCAGGCCATCGCCAGGCCTTCACCAGGCCTTCCAGCAAAATGAGGAAGGAGATGAAGAAGATGAGTGCAAGAGCAAGATGACTGTTTCATGTCCGTTGAAAAAGATGTTCACCAACAGCAAGAGACTTAATTATCTCGATGACGTCACAGAAGATACGGACAAGGCGCAGACTGACATGACAGACGTCTGTGGACACGGACGCAGTATCAGAAAGAGGAGAGCAGACAGGTCTGCAGAGACGGGTAAAGCCGGGCTACCTCTGCTGTGCCGCGGCGGTATAACGCCGGAAGTCCCTGGGTTATGGACCCCCGTCCTAACGAACACACGTTAACGGTTCGTCCTAACGACCGGACGCACTACCTCGCACAACACACCAAAGCCTGCGCGTCTCAGGTGGTTCGTCGGCCCGAGGGGGAACGCCGCCACCACGTCACGCCACGCCACGCCACCGCCACCACGTCACGCCACGCCACCGCCACGCTGCTACCAAGTCACGCCATGCCACGCCACCGCCACGCCACCACGTCACGCCACCGCCACGCCACCACGTCACGCCACGTCACCACCATGCTGCTACCACGTCACGCCACGCCACGCCACCGCCACCACGTCACGCCACGCCACTGCCACGCCACACCACCATGTCACGCCACCGCCACGCCATCACGTCACGCCGCCACGTCACGCCACCACGTCACGCAACGCCACCACCACGCTGCTACCACGTCACGCCACCGCCACGCCACCACGTCACGCCACCACCACGTCACGCCACGCCACGCCACCACGTCACGCCACGCCACACCACCGCCACGCCACACCACCATGTCACGCCACCGTCACGCCACCACGTCACGCCACGCCACCACCACGCTGCTACCCGTCACGCCACCGCCACGCCACACCACCATGTCACGCCACCGCCACGCCACCACGTCACGCCACACCACGCCGCGCCACGCCACCACGTCATGCCACGCCACGCCACCACATCACGCCACGCCACCACGTCACGCCACGTCACGCCACGCATTACTGCTCATTATCATTCACTAGTAGCCCACTGAACGTTGCAGAATATGTAATACTGGTACTGACCACCACCAGTTTACCCACCACAGCAGTGGATAAAAACTAAAGTCTCTGGAGTAAATGGCGTCACGCCACCGCCACCCCAAAGGGTGGCGTGTTGCGTGCGCCGTGTTAAATGCTTCGTGTTTAGCCTCGTCATCACGGCTTCGACGCGTAACTCTGACGCAAACGACCACGACTGAAACGGAAGTGGAAATACTGCAGCGTCCAGAGAGGCGAAACGCTCTTCCCGTTTATCACTTACGCGGCGAGGCGAGCCCCGAGCGAGCTCTGCTTCCGGCGCCAGGGGGCAGCCCGGGAACCGCCGCCCCCGGGACGCGAACCCGGATCTCCCGCACCACGTTAACCCGTCGACTACAGGAACCGACCCGTCAGCCAAGGCTGGCGAGTCTACAGACCGGTCCGTGGTCGTTACACCAAGCCCTCCTTCGGGGGGCAGCATACATGCTCAGCCCGTGTGCGCGCTGCCAGTAGCACCATAAAGTACAGCGCCCCCACAAGTATTTATGCGATGGGGTGGCAAGCAGGGGCGGATCTACAGGGTGGCAACAGGGGGGGGGCAGCTGCCACCTCTGGGACACAGTCTTGCCACCCCAGGAAAAAATCTCTAGATCCACCACTGTAGCAAGTCTGGAAAATGCTAATGGCAGCCTCAGAGAAGCTCAGAACCCTTTCTGAATAGCGTCAACATGTTGACTAAATTCTTTAATCTAATAAATTCATGTTCCTGTAAGTCAGGGGTCACGGATCAAGTGCAGCAATAGAATAGAAATCAGCAGGACGATTGAAGCCCTCCATAGGGGACGCTATGAGCTGTGTTGTGTCATGTGACCAGCTTAATGACACAACTGACCGAAAGTCGCCTCACTTTGACTCGTGTTAAATGAGGAGTTAAGGGACTATTGTGTCGGTCACCTTATTGACTGGTCACATGGCAACACGGGGCTCACAGCTGACCCTGTTGTGTGTGTGTAACGCAGCACGACCGGACCACTCTGTTCGTTTCTATTACTGCACTTTGACCCCAGCTTCGAGGAAAGAAGAATTTACTAGATTAAACATTTAGACGACATATTGAAGCTGTTGAGAAAGGGGTTTGGTCTTTTAAGGCCACACCCCTGCGTAAATAATTCAGAGAGGCACTTCATGTATTTTCCATCATTCAGTACCAGTACTCAGGGTTCCAGAAATGATGGGTTTTCCATCATTCAGTACCAGTACTCAGGATCCAGAAATGATGGGTTTTCCATCATTCAGTACCAGTACTCAGGGTTCCAGAAAGGAGGGGTTTTCCATCATTTCAATCCGTTTCAGAGAACCAGACATGTTTGTATCAGTATCGTCTCCAGAGAGACTTTAGTTTTTATCCACTACACCACTACTGGTGTGGTGGGTAAACTGGTGGTGGTCAGTACCAGTATCACATATTCTGCAGCGTTCAGTAGGCTACTAGTGAATGATAACGAGCAGTAATATCAGGGACACCTGAGAAATATCAGGCCTACCTGTTTCCAGGTTTAGCCAGTGCAGCATCAGTTGTGTATCGGAGCTCTTGTCTAGTTTACCTCAACACCACCCACACACTGCCTCGGCTCAGGCTCAGGCCCGTCACTCAGTCCATCCTGTAGGCCAGTCTGACACGGTTTACGTGTGCCTGATTTCTGTCGGCGGTTACACATGGCTGGGATGTGCTACACAACTGATTTCCACACATTGGTACCTTCCAGACTCGGATGGCTCCAGGGAAGTTAGTTCATCCAAAAATCCTAAACACCGACATGAACTCACCGAGCACGAGTAGGAACAAGCTGAGGGGGACCAGCCCAGCCTGCCAGTCCTCCCGGTCCAAACCGCCCTCCTCTGTGCATCCCGTGGAAAGCGACGCATCATACGGCCCAATGGAACAGCCCCGAGCGGCACAACACGCCGTGTCTCCTTCCACTGCTACAACGCGGTGAGAAATGGACCCGAAACACAGGGAAATCACTGAAACGTCACGATGACACAGCCAGACGCTGGTAGGCAACATGGCGCCCGTCAAGCACGTGACCGGCTCTCGGCCAATCACAGCGTGTGTTGCAAAGATCAAAGGATGGCCAGAATCGCTGATATACACCACCCCGCCCAACCACGTGGCACTGCGTCGCCATGGCCACACCCTGAGCCCTCAAAGCTGTGATGAATTATGTCCCGGAGTCCGCTACAAGTGCGCTGTTATATTTATGACGTATCAGGTAACACATATGCTGCATGCTAACACAACACGTGACCAACTGGTGCTGGGTGTGAACTGTATGTAACGGCTCCGAGTTACACACAAGTTCGACACAAGAACGGACTCAAAAACAGAAGTGGCTGGTGACCTGGGCCCAGCTGCGGTGTGTGACGTCAGTGTGACGCTGGTGGAGATAAAGGGAGCAGGTTTTGAGAGATTTAGAACTCGGATAATTACAGAAGGCAGCTTTTTCTTAAAGGGGGGAGGGGTCACATTAGTCCTATCAACACCAGCAAACCAAGACCACCTGCATTGATTCCCTTCCATCAAGCACTTTGTTTCTGAAAGAGCAAAATGTCTCCTCATACCCCCCCACCCACACACACATAGACCCCCACCCACCCACCCACCCACCCACCCACCCAACACACACTGCTATTGGTTTTCCCTCTGCATGACATTTGGAGGTAAAGTGCAGACCAGAGAATGGCAGGAGGAGTGGAGAGGCTAGTGGGGGAGGTGGGGGGGGGGTGTTGGGGGTCCGGTATGGGAGTGGGAATGACATTCTCAAGACTCCCCAGGAGGAGAACCCGCCGGTCCCGCCTCAGCCGACAGTGGGAATGATATCAACTTTCCCCGTCAACCCACCGGAGGGGTGCGGACCGACTCGGCGCTCACATTCACAGTAAACAACAACGGACACAGTCATCTGTGGGACCGTGTGTGACACACGCCTGAGGAAATGAGCAGGACACACTCGTTTAAACATCATCGACGGGATAAGCAAGGAAAAGGCCAGACTGGAACGTTCAGTTCTTTTCCTGGCTGCTACTGGTTTTAGGAACGGCAGCATGTGTGTGTGTGTGAACGATGAAGGCAGGGCAGGAACGCCACGTTATCGTGCGTCGTCTTCCAGCCATGCCGTATTAGGGGGACATTCTGATATTGCCATATTGGACAGACAATGTTGTGGTGTAAGTTGATAATCACGAGGCTCTGTGAGCTGAATGAGATGGGGAATATGTGAGGGAGTCTTATGTGGAAACTAACTGGCTTGATGTGAGACCTTACCAAACGCTTCAGTGTGATGAAGCTCCGCCGGGTTCTCAGACATGCCGTCTTCACATGTGGAAGCAGATATATATGATGATGTATAGCTATATATCTATACATACCTCAACATCATGTGTGCACGGCTATTGTGGTAATCATATTTGGACACTAGATATGGCTGGTGTTACTGGACCGGTGTGTGTCCTATGCAGGTGGTGGTGAGGTGAGCGTCTGATCTCCATTCAGATGAACGAGAGTCAGCAGGGCTGTTGTGCCAAAACCGCCACAAAACCTGCTGGAACCTGGCTTTTACTTAGGGATGTAGTACTCCACCCACTATGCAAACCGCCCATCCTGCTCTCAGGGTCGTGGGGATGCTGGAGCCTATCCCAGCAGTCATTGGGTGGCAGGCGGGGAGACCCCCTGGACAGGCCGCCAGGCCATCACAGGGCCACACACACACACACACACACACACACACACACACACACACACACACACACACACACACACACACACACACACACACACACACACACACACACACACACACACACACACCCACACCCACCCACACACACACACACACACACCCACATATTCACACCTAGGGGCAATTTAGTATGGCCGAGTCCCCTGACCTCCATGTCTTTGGACTGTGGGAGGAAACCGGAGCCCCCGGAGGAAACCCACGGGGAGAACATGCAGACTCCACACAGAGGACGACCCGGGACGACCCCCAACGGGGCTCGAACCCAGGACCTCCTTGCTGTGAGGCGACCACACTAACCACTGCGTCACCTGATGTAGCACTATGTGTTGGTGAAGGCCTTCTCCCAGCTTGTTCTGTCAAAGCTGCTGGTTAGACACACCCTCACTTCTTCAAACTCAACACCACCTGCCCCCCTCTTCCTCCTCGGGCTGCTATGGTGAAGATGGAAACACAGTGTGCAGGATGTGGAGGTGTTAGGTGCAGGGGGACAGGAAGTTAGGAGTCTGACGTTTGGGTGGATGAGGATGTGCAGGACTGTAGCTGCAACACATGTGAGACTCAAACGAAGGCGGTGTTTAACCCACAAGGTGCATGCCGCTCATTAATACTCCACTTCTTCTTGCTCTCGTGCTGTTGTGCGGCGCTTTAATATGAAATGAGTTGGTTCTCTGCCACAGAATGTAATTAACAAACAGGCTGTTACACCCTGTTTCATCACAGCTCCAGCAAAGAAACACCTTTGTAGCACACGTCTCCACACTTCGGAGTAATGACTGCTGTTTAGTGCAGAAATACTTTTCAGTTTTCTAACGCACCAGTCTGGGCTCGGCGGCAACGCTCCTCATTCAGCCAATCAGACTGGCAGGAAGTAGGTCTGTGTGCTCCGACCTCGGGAGAGCCCTGCTTTGATATTCCAATCAAAGATCCCGCTCCGGCATCTGAAGGTTGTTTTCTTATACTTTCACATTGTTGTTTTCCTCGTGTCCACATTCACAGAGGAAATTGGCCGTGACTTTTATTCGCATGGCTCGCAGGAAACGGTACCAAAACCCCTACCTTCTTTAACCTTGAGGGAAGGCGGAGGGCCACGTCAAGCAGCTAAGATGGAATTAAGGCCCACGCTTTAAGTAGCGCGAGCAGGAGCTGCATAAAGCAGCCGCGGTGCTGCGAGCAGGCAGAGGTAACGTGAGTAAATAAGCAGAAATATCTTTGAAGCCGACTGTATTCCAGAGACACATGTATGCATGCAACCACTTAACAGAGGGAGGGAGGGAGGGAGGGAGGGAGCGAGGGAGAGGAAAAGAAAGGGGAGGAAAGGGAAGGAGGCCGGATGGGAGCAGAAGATGAAGGATAGCCAAATTCAGACCACATGGATGCACAGCCGTACAAGTCAAGTTACCAGAGGCGACTTCCAGTCACGGTAGCATTATTAAAACTGGGGTAGAAGAGGCTGTGGGGGGGGGGAGGGGGGAGGGGGAGGGGGGGGGGAAGAGCATGTATGCGGTTTTTAACCTGCAAACACCGCAGTACTTACCAAGACAACCGTTTGCAAATGACACGTTTCCTCTGAAAACAAAGATGGCTGCAGGGGCATTATGGTTGCTTTGCTTTTGCTTGCAGTGTTGTTAACCGACTGCATGGAGAGTGTGTGTCGCGTGTTGGCCCTTCTCCTCCTGCACCGACGACACACACACACACACACACACACACACACACACACACACACACACACACACACACACACACACACATGCTAGTGCAGGAATACTTCTGTTGTGTCACTAAACAGCTCAGCAAATGAGCAAGTGTTCAGTCACACACATCCCTCCATCCTCTCCCACGCCGGAGTCCAAGGCAACATTTCCCTCCCTGCTGGATGGACCACGGCGATGCTAATCCTCGGTCCCCCTCGTGGGCAGATGTTAGTGAGGAGCTGGCATTAGCACGGGCAGTAACCCCAGCCAGCTTTTCATTAATTTAACACAGACAGTCGAGCGGCGACCCCGTGAAAAAGGACGCAGCACACCTGACTAATCCGCCTGAACTCCATGACATCACTCCTGGACCTGCCGAGCCAGCCACAACAGGGGGAGCCCAGGTACTTGGCTGCGGATACAAAGCGCCAATTTATCACTATAAGCAAATGCTAAGCTAGGAGCATTGCCCCCGGCAGAATTAATTGGCCCGCTCCCTGTCTGTGAAGTGTCTGGCCTTGTTTGAAAAGACAGGCGGCCCCAGAGACCCGGCTCTCAACACGCCGCTCTGAGGAGCCGCGCTACCATTGGCCAACTGATAGCCATGGAAACCTCAGCTTCTCGGCTTTGCACAACCAGGAAGTGCTCGCTGGGGAAAAGTGACTCAGTGGCTGTACAGCAAGCGAGACAATCGGTGGGTTGTGTCAGTTGTTAATGTGGAAGTGGTTGTTTTTTTCATTTCCTTTATTGATTTACTTCCATCCATCCATCCATCCACCCACCATCCAAACCGCTTAGCCTGCTCTCGGGGTGGCGAGGATGCTGGGGCCTCTCCCAGCAGTCATTGGGCGGCAGGCGGGGAGACACCCTGGACAGGCTGCCGGGCCGTCACAGGGCCGATACACACACACACACACAGGCACACAGGCACACAGACACACAACGTATGTGCAGCACAGTACTGGGGTGTGTGGTGCCTGGTGTCAGTAATGCTGGTTGGTCAGTCTCTCTGCCAGCAGTCCATACGACATGCCCCGTCCCAGCGTTCAGCCCAACACAGATACGGGGCGGGGCGGGGCGGGGCGGGGGGGGCAGCCGGCTGCTCGGGCACGCTGTGCTGTGACTAAGGACGTGTGAGTGTATTGTTGAAGGAACTTTCTGGAACATGAACCAGTGCGAAGCAAAAACGGCCGCTCAAGTAAAAATCCAAGAAAACTTCTAGAAACTTCAAAACGTGTTGTCTGGGTGTGTGAGAGGAGCTCGTGTGCTCAATGGAAGGCGGTCAAACAAAACAGGAAACGTGAGTCACGTGATCATGTGTTTCTTCGTGTTAAGTGCGCCATCTCTGGTGTGTGTGTTGAAGTATGGACACGTGATGTGGGACCGGGTTTTATTTACCGACACACACCTGATGGAAACACAACCTGAATCGCCGGATTTCACTTGTGACATTTCCTCACTAGCTTGACATTTGTGTGAAAGTTGGGTGGGGATGTGGATTCAGTGTGTGTGTCTGTGTGTGTGTGTGTGTGTGTGTGTGTGTGTGTGTGTGTGTGTGTGTGTGTGTGTGTGTGTGTGTGTCTGCCTGTGTCTGTGGCTCAGTTCAGAGAGTACGGCTCCTATCTTGCGGTCCATCCATGGTGTCTCCTTTCCTTGGCTCTGTTCTTGGGGGAATAATTCATGGGTGAGCAGGTAAGAGATACTGGGCCGGGGTATAAGAGCAGCTTTCAGACCTTTTGTCTGTGTGGGCTTTCCACTCTGAAATGGATCCGCTGCCAGTCAGAGAGGAGGAGGAGGAGGAGGAGGAGGAGGAGGAGGAAGGCAGCTGTACTTGGGTCTACCTGGATGGCTTTAGAGACTAACACCCCAACCACCAATTCTTCACCTCTTTTCTACCCTTCCCAACCTCCCACCCTCCTTTCCCCGAAGCTGCCTTCTTCTTCTTCTTCTTCTTCTTCTTCTTCTTCTTCTTCTTCTTCTTCTTCTTCTTCTTCTTCTTCTTCTTCTTACTGAGAGAATGGAGGCTCAGCAACACAGAGGAAAACTGATGAGGGTGAGGTGGACACTTTCTTTTATCCCTAACTGACCCATAAACCCACTGCAAATGGATCAACCTGTCTCCCTCTCCGTCTGTCTCCTTCTGTACCGTCTCTAGGAGTCAGCACTTCCTGTCTCTTACAACACGTGTCTCCTTCACAGCATCTTCACACAGGACAGCACAGCGTCTCAGGACTGGAGGGGGGACTCCAAGCTCTGAACCCCCTGTTTTACATATCAGCAGTCAAGACAAGCACACCTGCAGCAGCCAGTGCACCAGTGATACACACAACATATACAGGCAAGACATGTGGACCCTACCAGCAACACCCACTTCTGGATGCAGATGGTGCACACACACACACACACACACACACACACACACACACACACACACACACACACACACACACACACACACATGTATCTGCATTTTCTCTCACCTCTCTCTCTCTCTCTCCCTCTGTCTCTCGCCCATTCCTCCATCAAAAGGTCATTGGTGTAGAAGTACAGTAGGACATTGCAGCTTGCTTTAAAACACCATATCCCCGCTCACCCCTGCGGCGCTCCCTGCTGGACACAGGAAGAGGCGTGGTGCCGCTGGTACATCTGTCCTGCTGTCTGCAGGCCACTGGCCAGGCTGCAGCTCTGCCAGCGACGGCCTGATGTACCCCCAAAAACCAATCAGATCACTGTGAGCACCAGCCCCCTTTACCTCTTTACCTCTTTACCTCTCTCTCCCTCTCGCTCTCTCTCCCCCCCCCCCTCTCTCTCTCCCCCTCTCTCTCTCTCTCTCACACACACACACACTTTTCCTTTTGTCCTACCTCCCCCTGCTGGCTGCACTCCTCCCTTCCTCCCTCCGTTCCTGATCTCTCTTCGTGGTGGGGCTTCCCGGGCCTACGCCTCAAACATTCCAGCTGGAAAAGAAGAAGAAGAGCCACATTAGGACGTGCATGTGTGACGGAGGGCAGCGTCTCACCGGGGGCAGCACTCCGCCATGACACAAGGACGGGGGACGTACAAAGGACAGGACGCTGTGCTGAGGACTACTGCTGTGGTATTACACACAGGTCAGCATCACATATGGTTATACGTGGTGTGTGGACAGTGTGTGAGTGACAGGTCTTCCTCTGTCGCCGTGGACACTGTGGACGTCTTCATGTAGTCATGCTGTGTACTTCTACTGCACCGTCCCTCCACCACACGCTTCATGTAGTCATGCTGTGTACTACTACTGGACAGTCCCTCCACCACACGCTTCATGTAGTCATGCTGTGTAGTACTACTGGACAGTCCCTCCACCACACGCTTCATGTAGTCATGCTGTGTACTACTACTGGACAGTACCTCCACCACACGCTTCATGTAGTCATGCTGTGTACTACTACTGGACAGTCCCTCCACCACACGCTTCATGTAGTCATGCTGTGTACTACTACTGGACAGTACCTCCACCACACACTTCATGTAGTCATGCTGTGTACTACTACTGGACCGTCCCTCCAGCACACGCTTCATGTAGTCATGCTGTGTACTACTACTGGACAGTCCCTCCACCACACGCTTCATGTAGTCATGCTGTGTACTACTACTGGACCGTCCCTCCAGCACACGCTTCATGTAGTCATGCTGTGTACTACTACTGGACAGTACCTCCACCACACGCTTCATGTAGTCATGCTGTGTACTACTACTGGACAGTACCTCCAGCACACGCTTCATGTAGTCATGCTGTGTACTACTACTGGACAGTACCTCCACCACACGCTTCATGTAGTCATGCTGTGTACTACTACTGGACAGTACCTCCACCACACGCTTCATGTAGTCATGCTGTGTACTACTACTGGACAGTCCCTCCAGCACACGCTTCATGTACTCATGCTGTGTAGTACTACTGGACAGTCCCTCCAGCACACGCTTCATGTAGTCATGCTGTGTACTACTACTGGACAGTCCCTCCAGCACACGCTTCATGTAGTCATGCTGTGTACTACTACTGGACAGTACCTCCAGCACACGCTTCATGTAGTCATGCTGTGTACTACTACTGGACAGTCCCTCCACCACACGCTTCATGTATTCATGCTGTGTACTTCTACTGGACCGTCCCTCCAGCACACGCTTCATGTAGTCATGCTGTGTAGTACTACTGGACAGTCCCTCCACCACACGCTTCATGTAGTCATGCTGTGTACTTCTACTGGACCGTCCCTCCACCACACGCTTCATGTAGTCATGCTGTGTACTACTACTGGACCGTCCCTCCACCACACACTTCATGTAGTCATGCTGTGTAGTACTACTGGACAGTCCCTCCACCACACGCTTCATGTAGTCATGCTGTGTACTACTACTGGACCGTCCCTCCAGCACACGCTCATGCTGTGTACTACTACTGGACCGTCCCTCCACCACACGCTTCATGTAGTCATGCTGTGTACTACTACTGGACAGTCCCTCCACCACACGCTTCATGTAGTCATGCTGTGTACTACTACTGGACAGTCCCTCCACCACACGCTTCATGTAGTCATGCTGTGTAGTACTACTGGACAGTCCCTCCAGCACACGCTTCATGTAGTCATGCTGTGTACTACTACTGGACAGTCCCTCCACCACACGCTTCATGTAGTCATGCTGTGTAGTACTACTGGACAGTCCCTCCAGCACACACTTCATGTAGTCATGCTGTGTACTACTACTGGACCGTCCCTCCACCACACGCTTCATGTAGTCATGCTGTGTAGTACTACTGGACAGTCCCTCCACCACACCCTTCATGTACTCATGCTGTGTACTACTACTGGACAGTCCCTCCACCACACGCTTCATGTAGTCATGCTGTGTACTACTACTGGACAGTCCCTCCACCACACGCTTCATGTAGTCATGCTGTGTACTACTACTGGACAGTCCCTCCACCACACGCTTCATGTAGTCATGCTGTGTACTACTACTGGACCGTCCCTCCACCACACGCTTCATGTAGTCATGCTGTGTACTACTACTGGACCGTCCCTCCAGCACACGCTTCATGTAGTCATGCTGTGTACTACTACTGGACAGTCCCTCCACCACACGCTTCATGTAGTCATGCTGTGTACTACTACTGGACCGTCCCTCCAGCACACGCTTCATGTAGTCATGCTGTGTACTACTACTGGACAGTCCCTCCAGCACACGCTTCATGTAGTCATGCTGTGTAGTACTACTGGACAGTCCCTCCACCACACGCTTCATGTAGTCATGCTGTGTACTACTACTGGACAGTCCCTCCACCACACGCTTCATGTAGTCATGCTGTGTACTACTACTGGACCGTCCCTCCAGCACACGCTTCATGTAGTCATGCTGTGTACTACTACTGGACAGTCCCTCCACCACACTTCATGTAGTCATGCTGTGTACTACTACTGGACCGTCCCTCCACCACACGCTTCATGTAGTCATGCTGTGTACTACTACTGGACAGTCCCTCCAGCACACGCTTCATGTAGTCATGCTGTGTACTACTACTGGACCGTCCCTCCACCACACGCTTCATGTAGTCATGCTGTGTACTACTACTGGACAGTCCCTCCACCACACCCTTCATGTAGTCATGCTGTGTACTACTACTGGACAGTCCCTCCACCACACGCTTCATGTAGTCATGCTGTGTACTACTACTGGACAGTCCCTCCACCACACGCTTCATGTAGTCATGCTGTGTACTACTACTGGACCGTCCCTCCACCACACGCTTCATGTAGTCATGCTGTATACTACTACTGGACCGTCCCTCCAGCACACGCTTCATGT
>NC_079231.1:2640693-2648193 GCF_029633865.1 Lampris incognitus | reverse complement strand
CGTTAAGAGCGGGGGGGAGGGGAATGAGGGATGGGCGGGAAAGCCAGATTCTGGAGAGGCACGGCGGCGTCTGCTGATAAAAATTCAAAGCGGGTTATGATAAAGCACTTTCATTCAGATAATTTTACAAAGTGCAGAAAACTCAACACACCACGAGTTCTGCTGCCACTGTTTCTGCTGCAGCGCACTGACTCACGGATGCATTGGTGTGTACACACACACACACACACACACACACACACACACACATACTCATGGATGCACTGTTGTAATTAAGCTGCACACTGCCGACATTCATCTTCTGCACTGCAGCAACACAAACTAAAAGGAGGCAACACATCCAGCATGAGTGTGTGTGCGTGCACAGTGAAATGTGCATGTGTGTTAGACTGCTTGTTTTGTGTGTTTCGCACCTCTACTCTCCTGGTCTCCCTTCCACACACACACACACACACACACACACACACACACACACACACACACACACACACACACACACACACACACACACACACACACACACATTTCTGAGCTTTCCCAAACACACACAGACACCCAAAACAATATATACAAAGGTAACACAACCAAACATGACACAATGTCACACCAAAACCATACACTCATAATCAGAGATGTGTATACTCCCACACACGCCCACACACAGACCCACACACACACTGATGAATGGCCTGTCATGCTGTTTGTTGATGAGTGAATTATTTATACACAAGAGACTTTAATAATTCAGGTCCTGGTCTTAACAAATTACAACTCTGATCCCCCAGACCAACACAGTTCACTCATCCAGAGCATCACACACACACACACACACACACACACACACACACACACACACACACACACACACACACACACACACACACACACACACACACACACACACACACACACACACACACACACACACACACAATCTCTCTCTCTCTAACACAACCTGTGACTATGAGGGTGACAGTTGTGCAGGCCATGAGGTCCAGAATGAGAGTGAAGTGTGTGACTCTGTAACAGTGGAGTGACGGGTGTGATTCAGTAACAGTGGAGTGACAGGTGTGATTCGGTAACAGTGGAGTGACGGGTGTTATTCAGTAACAGTGGAGTGACAGGTGTGATTCAGTAACAGTGGAGTGACAGGTGTGATTCAGTAACAGTGGAGTGACAGGTGTGATTTAGTAACAGTGGAGTGAAGGGTGTGATTCAGTAACAGTAAAGTGACGGGTGTGATTCAGTAACAGTGGAGTGACGGGTGTGATTCAGTAACAGTGGAGTGAAGGGTGTGATTCAGTAACAGTGGAGTGAAGGGTGTTATTCAGTAACAGTGGAGTGAAGGGTGTGATTCAGTAAAAGCGGAGGGACGCAGTGATTCACTAACAGTGGAGAGAAGGGTGTGATTCAGCAACAGTAAAGTGACGAGTGTGATTCAGTAACAGTGGAGTGACGGGTGTGATTCAGTAACAGTGGAGTGACGGGTGTGATTCAGTAACAGTGGAGTGAAGGGTGTTATTCAGTAACAGTGGAGTGAAGGGTGTGATTCAGTAAAAGCGGAGGGACGCAGTGATTCACTAACAGTGGAGAGAAGGGTGTGATTCAGCAACAGTAAAGTGACGGGTGTGATTCAGTAACAGTAAAGTGACAGGTGTGATTCAGTAACAGTGGTGTGACGCAGTGATTCAGTAACAGTGGAGTGAAGGGTGTGATTCAGCAACAGTAAAGTGACAGGTGTGATTCAGTAACAGTGGTGTGATGCAGTGATTCAGTAACAGTGGAGTGAAGGGTGTGATTCAGTAACAGTGGAGTGACGGGTGTGATTCAGTAACAGTGGAGTGACAGGTGTGATTCAATAACAGTGGAGTGACAGGTGTGATTCAGTAACAGTGGAGTGACGGGGTGTGATTCAGTAACAGTGGAGTGAAGGGTGTGAGTCAGTAACAGTGGAGTGACGGGTGTGATTCAGTAACATTGGAGTGACAGGTGTGATTCAGTAACAGTGGAGTGACAGGTGTGATTCAGTAACAGTGGAGTGACGGGTGTGATTCAGTAACAGTGGAGTGACAGGTGTGATTCAGTAACAGTGGAGTGAAGGGTGTGATTCAGTAAAAGCGGAGGGACGCAGTGATTCACTATCAGTGGAGAGAAGGGTGTGATTCAGTAACATTGGAGTGACAGGTGTGATTCAGTAACAGTGGAGTGACAGGTGTGATTCAGTAACAGTGAGTGACGGGTGTGATTCACTAACAGTGGAGTGACAGGTGTGATTCAGTAACAGTGGAGTGACAGGTGTGATTCAGTAACAGTGGAGTGAAGGGTGTGATTCAGTAAAAGCGGAGGGACGCAGTGATTCACTATCAGTGGAGAGAAGGGTGTGATTCAGTAACAGTGGAGTGACAGGTGTGATTCAGTAACAGTGGAGTGAAGGGTGTGATTCAGCAACAGTAAAGTGACAGGTGTGATTCAGTAACAGTGGTGTGACGCAGTTATTCAGTAACAGTGGAGTGAAGGGTGTGATTCAGTAACAGTGGAGTGACGGGTGTGATTCAGTAACAGTGGAGTGACAGGTGTGATTCAGTAACAGTGGAGTGAAGGGTGTGATTCAGTAACAGTGGAGTGACGGGTGTGATTCAGTAACAGTGGAGTGACAGGTGTGATTCAGTAACAGTGGAGTGACGGGTGTGATTCAGTAACAGTGGAGTGACAGGTGTGATTCAGTAACAGTGGAGTGACGGGTGTGATTCAGTAACAGTGGAGTGAAGGGTGTGATTCAGTAACAGTGGAGTGACAGGTGTGATTCAGTAACAGTGGAGTGACAGGTGTGATTCAGTAACAGTGGAGTGAAGGGTGTGATTCAGTAACAGTGGAGTGACGGGTGTGATTCAGTAACAGTGGAGTGACAGGTGTGATTCAGTAACAGTGGAGTGACGGGTGTGATTCAGTAACAGTGGAGTGACAGGTGTGATTCAGTAACAGTGGAGTGACGGGTGTGATTCAGTAACAGTGGAGTGAAGGGTGTGATTCAGTAACAGTGGAGTGACAGGTGTGATTCAGTAACAGTGGAGTGACAGGTGTGATTCAGTAACAGTGGAGTGACGGGTGTGATTCAGTAACAGTGGTGTGACGCAGTGATTCAGTGACAGTGGAGTGACGGGTGTGATTCAGTAACAGTGGAGTGAAGGGTGTGATTCAGTAACAGTGGATGGAGTTGGATGTGTCCAGTCCATCATGTCTACACCGTCTTACAAGACCACTCTTGTCCACTGTTCTCTTACAACATAGAAAGAAACACACTTTATTTGTCATTGTACAGTTACAGTGAATGTGTTCTTTGCATGTAACCATCCTATTGTATAGGAGGAATGGGCAGCTGCAGCGCCCGGGACCAACTCCACTTCTTCTTTCCATTGCCTTGCTCAGGGGCACAGACAGGAGTATTGACCCTAACATGCATGTCTTTTTGATGGTGGGAGGAAACCGGAGCAACCGGAGGAAACCCACGCAGATGCGGAGAGAACATGCAAACTCCACACAGAAAGGACCTGGGACAGCCTGGGGTTCAAACCAAGGACGTTCTTGCTGTGAGGCAACAGTGCTAACCACTGGGCCACCATGCCACCATGATGCAATGATGGGAGGAAAACCAGTGACTTGAGATCACAGGGTTGAGGTCCAAAATGTATGTCTGTGTGTGTGTGTGTGTGTGTGTGTGTGTGTGTGTGTGTGTGTGTGTGTTGGCATTCTATAGGAGAGGTGTAGGTTTGGCAGGGACAATTTTTACAACAACCAACATCTCATGACTATAAGACAATTCTATAGCATGCAGGTACAACACACATCACACATCCTTTTACAAACAACGTTACACAAGTTTATGAGGAATCAAACTACACACTCACTTAAACTAATGTTCTTCATCTGCAAGGCCGTGACACGTTTTCACAATATTACATGTTCACTTCCGGTCGGGTGAATGCTGGCAAAACTAGCCGCCACTGCCCGCTGGATCTCTGTTGATGTTTGCTCTGTCGTTGACTCTGCTGTTCCCTTAGCCAAATGAACAGTGGCTCATTCTGCTGACAATTTCAGAAACGTTTGCTTGTTTTTATTTTGTTTTTATCTGACAATTCTGTGTGTTTTTTGTTCATCTGGGGTGGATACATTTTTACAACATTTTCACAATATTTTTACAATGTTTGTAAAAATGTTGACCTCGTCAAACAATACTGCATACAGTTAATCTTATTCACCCTCTCCATTTTCACTATCTAGTTTTAAACTCCAAACTGCTGCTGAAATATCTGGTCTTATTCGCAAATCTAAATCATCTACCTGTCAGCTAGACCCCCTCCCAACTCATTTAGTA
The DNA here is from genome assembly GCF_029633865.1 of Lampris incognitus. Classification (NCBI taxonomy): domain Eukaryota; kingdom Metazoa; phylum Chordata; class Actinopteri; order Lampriformes; family Lampridae; genus Lampris; species Lampris incognitus. The sequence goes on along the minus strand of NC_079231.1, from coordinate 2,643,821 downwards.
AAAGCCTGTCTACCTTCTCTATCCTCTTTAATAACTGATATCATACATTCTTCCCTTACCTCTGGTCTTATTCCCTCATCTCTCAAATCAGTTGCAATAACTCCAATACTCAAGAAACTCGGTGCAGACCCCAACAATTTGAAGGATTTTCGCCCAATCTCAAATATGCCATTTCTTTCTAAAACATTTGAAAGTACAGTCGCATCTCAGGTACACGCTCACTTGACAAACAACAATCTATTTGAACAATTCCAGTTTGGTTTTCGCTCCGTGCACAGTACAGAGACAGCATTGGTGAAAATCACCAGTGATCTGTTGATGGCAGCTGACTCTGGGCTCTTAACCATACTTGTCCTCTTTCATCTGAGTGCAGCCTTTGATACCATCTCACATAACATCCTCCTAGAAAGATTAGCATCCATTGGAATAACTGGCACCCCCCTTGACTGATTTAGATCATATCTCTCTGTCCGCACTCAGTTTGTCCAACTTAAAAAATTGAGATCAGTCCTTTCCTGTTACTACCGGTGTTCCCCAGGGCTCTGTATTGGGACCCATCTTATTTATTATTTACCTATTACTACTTGGCCACATTTTCAGGAAATTCAGCATTCAATTTCACTGCTGCACGGATGACACCCAGCTTTATCTATCCACCAAGCCTACCTCCACTCTTCCACCCACTTCCCTTTCTGACTGCTTACTAGAAATTAAATGCTGGTTTTCATACCACTTCCTCATGCTTAATAGTGATAAAACTGAGGTCATCCTAGTCGGCACTAAATCTGCTTTGGCTAAATCTGATAGTTTTTCTCTGACTATTGACAATTCTATAGTTCGTCCATCACCTCAGGTTAAGAGTCTGGGTGTCATCCTGGACCAGCACATTATCTTTTGAAGCTCACATCAACAATGTTACTCGGTCTGCATACTTCCACATTCACAATATTAATTGTCTTCGGCCATCACTTACACCTAAAAGCACTGCCATACTGGTTACATCCTGTATTGACTACTGTAATTTTATCCTCTTTGGTCTTCCCCTCAAGTGTCTTCATAAGCTTCAATTGGTCCAGAATTCAGCTGCCCGTATCATTACCAGAACTCCTTCCATAGATCATATCAATCCTGTTCTTCAGCAACCTCCACTGGCTCAATGTTAAATACCATGTTGACTTCAAGATCCTGCTCTTCACGTTTAAGGCCCTTAATAACATAGCTCCTTCGTATCTTTCCGAACTCCTTCTTATCCACATGCCCTCCCACACTCTCAGACCCTCTTCTGTTCTCCAACTCACTACACCATCAGCCTGCTTGACTACCATGGGGTCTAGAGCCTTCCGTCATTCTGCCCCCCACCTATGGAACTTTCTCCCACAAGACATTCACAACATTGACTCTCTTTCAACCTTCACATCCCATCTCAAAACGCACCTTTCCAAACTGGCATATTCAGACTGATCCATGCATCACTGAGTTTTGTGCAGATGATGTTTTATACTTATCTGTTGTGTTAAATTTTTATTGTCTACCCTGCTTTGTTTTGATTTTATGCTGTCTAATACAGTGCTGCTTGTTTTTTACTGTGTTCTGTAAGGTGTCCTTGAGTGCTCTGAAAGGCGCCAACAAATAAAATGCATTATTATTATTATTATTATTTACTGATGTGAGAAACACACCAGCTGATTCATCCTGTCTTCCCTCCTCAGCTCGCTGTGCTAAAATAAAATACACTTTCATGGTCGACAGCAGCCAGAATCAATTCTGTCTCTCTGTGGGAGAGGAAAAACTCCATAATGATGATTTTCAGATTTCAATTCAAAATGAGATCAATTGTGTGTTTGATGTTGTTTGTGGGCTTACTTCAAACATACTGTAACGATTATTAAGACCATTTGGTTTTGCAGTTTTTAGAAATATTACATAAGACATTAAAGCAGAGAAATAGAGCTGGTGGGGATGTGCCACTGCCCTCTTCACCTGCATCTGCCCCTGTGGTCTCTACAGGTCTCCAGACTGTAGACCCCTGCAGGAAACAGCTTTAAAACCATCATAACCCTGACAATGTCGACATCTAAGCAGCTTTACAGATGTTGAAAAGTGGGCTTGTACTTAAAAGGTTGTCGGTTTAAATCCTCAAATAGCATGCTAATAGCATTTGAAAAAAGCATTTCCATCCATTATCCAAACTGCTTACCCTGCTCTCAGGGTCACGGGATGCTGGAGCCTATCCCAGCGGTTATTGGGCGGCAGGTGGGGAGACACCCTGGTCAGGGCTGCCAGTCCATCACAGGGTCGGACCCTTTAGTCGACTGGTTAACATAGTCGCCCGTGGTGCGGGCAACCCAGGTTCGTGTCCTGGCTGCAGTGGTTCCCGGCTGCTCTCTGAATTCACTACATTGGTGTCAAAAAAGCATTCAAAATCTCAAATCCTAGGGGCGTCCAGGTAATATTGCAGTCTATTCCGTTGCCTACCAACAGGGGAATCTCCAGTTCGAATCCCCATGTTACCTCCGGCTTGGTCGGGCGTCCCTACAGACATAATTAGCCATGTCTGTGGGTGGGAAGCTGGATGTGGGTATGTGTTCTGGTAGCTGCACTAGCGCCTCCACTGGTCAGTCAGGGTGCCTGTTCAGGGGGGAGGGGGAACTGGGGGGAATAGTGTGATCCTCCCACGTGCTACGTCCCCCTGGTGAAACTCCTCACTGTCAGGTGAAAAGAAGCGGCTGGTGACTCCACATGTATAGGAGGAGGCATGTGGTAGTCTGCAGCCCTCCTGGATCAGCAGAGGGGGTGGAGCGGAGACCGGGACGGCTCCGAGAGCAGGGGGATTGGCCAGGTACAATTGAGGAGAAAAGGGGGAAAAAAATCTCAAATTGTCAAGTGAAGGTGCAGAGAACCCAGCAGCAGCTTCACCTCGTATGCCCTGGGAGTAATTCCATGAAACCTTGTCTGCTCAAACAAAGGTTAAAATACAACACGCCTTTACACACTGTTGTTACACACTGTTGTTACACACCGTTGTTACACACCGTTGTTACCTGCCGCGTGTGAAGCAACCAAAACACACCTCTGAGCAATTATTAACCATATCGGTTACACTTCAAAATAGTCAAAATGCCATCGAA
>NC_079231.1:2629720-2637220 GCF_029633865.1 Lampris incognitus | reverse complement strand
GTCTCCAGAACACAGTTATGTGTGCATGTATCATGACCGGTGTTTCACAGTGTTTACTGAGAGAAGTGTTCTGATGTGGTCTCATACCGAGTCTCTAGAACACAGTTATGTGTGCATGTATCATGACCGGTGTTTCACGGTGTTTACTGAGAGAAGTGTTCTGATGTGGTCTCATACCGAGTCTCTAGAACACAGTTATGTGTGCATGTATCGTGACCGGTGTTTCACGGTGTTTACTGAGAGAAGTGTTCTGATGTGGTCTCATACCGAGTCTCTAGAACACAGTTATGTGTGCATGTATCATGACCGGTGTTTCACGGTGTTTACTGAGAGAAGTGTTCTGATGTGGTCTCATACCGAGTCTCTAGAACACAGTTATGTGTGCATGTATCATGACCGGTGTTTCACAGTGTTTACTGAGAGAAGTGTTCTGATGTGGTCTCATACCGAGTCTCTAGAACACAGTTATGTGTGCATGTATCATGACCGGTGTTTCACAGTGTTTACTGAGAGAAGTGTTCTGATGTGGTCTCATACTGAGTCTCTAGAACACAGTTATGTGTGCATGTATCATGACCGGTGTTTCACGGTGTTTACTGAGAGAAGTGTTCTGATGTGGTCTCATACCGAGTCTCTAGAACACAGTTATGTGTGCATGTATCATGACCGGTGTTTCACAGTGTTTACTGAGAGAAGTGTTCTGATGTGGTCTCATACCGAGTCTCTAGAACACAGTTATGTGTGCATGTATCATGACCGGTGTTTCACAGTGTTTACTGAGAGAAGTGTTCTGATGTGGTCTCATACCGAGTCTCTAGAACACAGTTATGTGTGCATGTATCGTGACCGGTGTTTCACGGTGTTTACTGAGAGAAGTGTTCTGATGTGGTCTCATACCGAGTCTCTAGAACACAGTTATGTGTGCATGTATCATGACCGGTGTTTCACGGTGTTTACTGAGAGAAGTGTTCTGATGTGGTCTCATACTGAGTCTCTAGAACACAGTTATGTGTGCATGTATCGTGACCGGTGTTTCACAGTGTTTACTGAGAGAAGTGTTCTGATGTGGTCTCATACCGAGTCTCTAGAACACAGTTATGTGTGCATGTATCGTGACCGGTGTTTCACGGTGTTTACTGAGAGAAGTGTTCTGATGTGGTCTCATACCGAGTCTCCAGAACACAGTTATGTGTGCATGTATCATGACCGGTGTTTCACAGTGTTTACTGAGAGAAGTGTTCTGATGTGGTCTCATACCGAGTCTCTAGAACACAGTTATGTGTGCATGTATCATGACCGGTGTTTCACGGTGTTTACTGAGAGAAGTGTTCTGATGTGGTCTCATACCGAGTCTCTAGAACACAGTTATGTGTGCATGTATCGTGACCGGTGTTTCACGGTGTTTACTGAGAGAAGTGTTCTGATGTGGTCTCATACCGAGTCTCTAGAACACAGTTATGTGTGCATGTATCATGACCGGTGTTTCACGGTGTTTACTGAGAGAAGTGTTCTGATGTGGTCTCATACTGAGTCTCTAGAACACAGTTATGTGTGCATGTGTCATGACCGGTGTTTCACGGTGTTTACTGAGAGAAGTGTTCTGATGTGGTCTCATACCGAGTCTCTAGAACACAGTTATGTGTGCATGTATCATGACCGGTGTTTCACAGTGTTTACTGAGAGAAGCGTTCTGATGTGGTCTCATACTGAGTCTCTAGAACACAGTTATGTGTGCATGTATCATGACCGGTGTTTCACGGTGTTTACTGAGAGAAGTGTTCTGATGTGGTCTCATACTGAGTCTCTAGAACACAGTTATGTGTGCATGTATCATGACCGGTGTTTCACAGTGTTTACCGAGAGAAGTGTTCTGATGTGGTCTCATACTGAGTCTCTAGAACACAGTTATGTGTGCATGTATCGTGACCGGTATTTCACGGTGTTCACTGAGAGAAGTGTTCTGATGTGGTCTCATACCGAGTCTCTAGAACACAGTTATGTGTGCATGTATCGTGACCGGTGTTTCACGGTGTTTACTGAGAGAAGTGTTCTGATGTGGTCTCATACTGAGTCTCTAGAACACAGTTATGTGTGCATGTATCATGACCGGTGTTTCACGGTGTTTACTGAGAGAAGTGTTCTGATGTGGTCTCATACCGAGTCTCCAGAACACAGTTATGTGTGCATGTATCATGACCGGTGTTTCACAGTGTTTACTGAGAGAAGTGTTCTGATGTGGTCTCATACTGAGTCTCTAGAACACAGTTATGTGTGCATGTATCATGACCGGTGTTTCACAGTGTTTACTGAGAGAAGTGTTCTGATGTGGTCTCATACCGAGTCTCTAGAACACAGTTATGTGTGCATGTGTCATGACCGGTGTTTCACGATGTTTACTGAGAGAAGTGTTCTGATGTGGTCTCATACCGAGTCTCTAGAACACAGTTATGTGTGCATGTATCATGACCGGTGTTTCACAGTGTTTACTGAGAGAAGTGTTCTGATGTGGTCTCATACTGAGTCTCTAGAACACAGTTATGTGTGCATGTATCATGACCGGTGTTTCACGGTGTTTACTGAGAGAAGTGTTCTGATGTGGTCTCATACCGAGTCTCTAGAACACAGTTATGTGTGCATGTGTCATGACCGGTGTTTCACGGTGTTTACTGAGAGAAGTGTTCTGATGTGGTCTCATACCGAGTCTCTAGAACACAGTTATGTGTGCATGTGTCATGACCGGTGTTTCACAGTGTTTACTGAGAGAAGTGTTCTGATGTGGTCTCATACTGAGTCTCTAGAACACAGTTATGTGTGCATGTATCATGACCGGTGTTTCACAGTGTTTACTGAGAGAAGTGTTGTGATGTGGTCTCATACCGAGTCTCTAGAACACAGTTATGTGTGCATGTATCATGACCGGTGTTTCACAGTGTTTACTGAGAGAAGTGTTCTGATGTGGTCTCATACCGAGTCTCTAGAACACAGTTATGTGTGCATGTATCATGACCGGTGTTTCACGGTGTTTACTGAGAGAAGTGTTCTGATGTGGTCTCATACTGAGTCTCTAGAACACAGTTATGTGTGCATGTATCATGACCGGTGTTTCACGGTGTTTACTGAGAGAAGTGTTCTGATGTGGTCTCATACCGAGTCTCTAGAACACAGTTATGTGTGCATGTATCATGACTGGTGTTTCACGGTGTTTATTGAGAGTGTTTCATGTAACAATGCTTGTACAGTGGCACTATAACCTCTTTATATATAACGTCAGACATGTTTACAGTTTTACCCGGTGTGGACTGGTCTGCCATGCTGTGCCTTCATTGACTACATCCTGGTTTCAGTCCTGTGGCTCACATGAGGTGGAGCTTCTCCACACGTCAAGGTAAACATTTAAATTGTTCTGAGAAAAACAACATTTTTAAGACTGAGTGACTTTTTAATATGTATATTTTTTGCAGTGCATCCAGCGCGGGGAGCACATAATATGATTTCCCATTTTTCCTCCTCAGAGTTCCAATTTATTGAAGTAACAGAGCAGAAAATGCACTGACAGCTGTAGCACTTTATTGCGAATTAGTATATACATTCAACACCCCGCGAGGAAAGCCAGGCCTCATTGTACTGCAGTAATTGCTGGAGGCTGGAGGAGACGAAGGGGCAACGCCAGTCGAGCAATTACAAGCTAATGTTGACAGGGTATACTTTTAGCATCAGATCCCATTTGGATGTGGGACTGGCGCTGGAAGGAGACGTTTGGGTGAGGTTTGGTGGAGTTACGAGTGGGGGAAGCAGGTGTTAAATAATGACAAATGTAAATGCTCTCTACCAGCTCAACCGCTGTTCCACTTTTTCTTATCCTCATCCTCCTGGTGGCGTTTTACCATCTATACTGAATCATATTTGAAGGGAAATTATCCTGATTTTTTAAAATAAATTCTCCCCTTTTTCTCCCCAATTGCACTTGGCCAATTACCCCACTCTACCTGGCTGTCCCGGTCACTGCTCCACCCCCTCTGCCAGTCCAGGGAGGGCTGCAGACTACCACTTGCCTCCTCCCATACATGTGGAGTCACCAGTCGCTTCTTTTAACCAGACAGTGAGGAGTTTCACCAGGGGGACGTAGCACGTGGGAGGATCACGTTATCCCCCCCAGTCCCCTAGGAGGCGCTAGTGCAGTGACCAGGACACATACCCACTTCTGGCTTCCCACCCGCAGACACGGCCAATTGTGTCTGTAGGGACGCCCGACCAAGCCGGAGGCAACACGGGGATTTGAGCAGGACAGCCCCGTGTTGGTAGGCAACGGAACAGATCGCTATGCTACCCGGATGCCCAATTATCCTGATTTTCAACACTGACTCTACCTATCTGCTGTAGGGAAAACACTCCATTAGCTGCCACAATACTGAGCAGAATTGTGTGTGTCTCTGAAACGTTGCTGAAGTTGTGTCTGCTGGGGACCACACTGACCTGTGAATGTGAAAACACACTTCCTGACTAGCTGATAGGCTGCAATGTAAATTAAAATGTGGATGTCAATGTTAAGTACAGCTGAATAAGAAAATGTGAAAATCTAGATTCAGGAAACGTTATTGTCACACAACTAGGTTGACAGTATTTGTTAACGGTACAACATGGTGGCTCCATCTTAACATACCAAACTTTCCAATGTAAATACATACAATAAATGAATACTTATGGACTACACAAAACAACAACAGCGTATTCATTAAGGGGTATCAGCGGTCATGGTTAAGAGAGGATGGAGTTGCGGGTTCTTATTAGATTGGGGGAAAAACAGTCTCTGAAACAGGCGTGTTTTGAACTGACTGACATCCTATGATTTTGGAGGCCTTTTTCACAATCCATTGGCGCTTGGTTTTACTAATGCGGTTTGTGGTTCCATATCAGACTGTAAAGGAGGATGTGGGGATGCTTTGGATGACGACGGTGTAAAATTGGACCAGTAGCTGTTTGTGCCTTTCTGATGATGGAGTTGCTGTTGGTATCCCATTACAAGTTATTGCTGATATGAGTGCCGAGGAACTTGAAGGAGTCTATCATGGTTATGGATTGGTCAGCGATATGGATGGGTTCTTTGGCAGTCTTGTTTTTTCTTCTTAAGTCAATAGCTATTTGCATGGTTTTGGAGGTGTTGAGCAGGAGGTTGTTGTTATTGTACCATCTTACTGCCCTGTTCACTTCTTGTTGGTATGGAGTCTCATTGTTGTCTGAGATGAGGCCCACAATGGTGGTATCATCTGCATACTTGGATACTTTGACTGAGTTGTCCAGGGAGGTGAATTGGTTAGTGTACAGGCAGAAGAGCAGGGGAGAGAGGGGGCAAGGTGTACGGCTGTTCACCTTGACTCTTTGTGATCCATTGTTGAGGAAGCCCATGATCCAGTGGTTTATGGCCGGGTTGATGTTCATATCCTGTAGTTTGGATGATAGTTTGGAGGGGATTATCGTGCTGAGTGTTGAGATGAAGTTGATCAACAGGATGTGTGCATAGGTGTTGGGGGTCTCCAGATGTTTTAATGTTATGGAGTATCAGGCTGATGGCACCTGAGTCGGTATAGAACCCTGGCTCATCTGCGGCCAGTACCCTGGTTGGCAGAATGACAACAATTACTCCGGAATGGGTAGGTTTTGTTGATCTAGAGTTCCATGTAATCCTTCTCTGATGTTTAATATTTCCTCGTGGGTATATTTGAAAATACATGATGATTTATGAACAAGTAATGCTGACAATAGTGACACAGACAACAATACAGCTTATACAAGAGAGAGCCAAGCAGCCACCATTACTAAGTATACTCAACTCAACTGCCCTATCTATGTTGTTATGCAGCCGTACGCATCACTGATATTTGCATTTTCCAAAACAGGACTAAGTTGATGGCTTGGCTATGATCTTGGCTTTAGTGTTGTTAGAATTATCTCAGAATGCAAGTTTAAAGGAAGATCGCAATTTTCAACATTATCTCTCTCTCTCTAGATATCTACTTCAGTCAACACCGCATACAGCCGTATTATGAATATAAGAAAATGCAAATATCAACACTACATATCAAAGCTGTCAATAGTGGTGATATTTGCATTTTCTAAAACAGAACTAAATTAAGCTGATGGCTTTACTAAGCATTAACTTAGACTTGCAATTGGAAAATACCATTTGAAGGGTCTCAGAATGCAAGTTTAAATGGAATCCCAACTACAGTCTTCAACATTATCTCCATATGTGTACATAGTATATGTCAAAATTACATGCAGCTGTATGAGAAAATGGGAATAACAATACTACATACAGTTGTATAATGTAGAGTTGTTATTCATATTTATTTATACAATTCGGTCTATCTGCAAACCAGGAAGCAAGTTTTTACATTCACAGATTGTCCATCAGACGTCACAGGCAGACATAGCTGGATAGCTTAGCAGATAAGAACTCCGGCTTTCCCGCCAGAGACCGAGATTCAAACCCCGGTTGGAACGAGTCTCCAGTAAGAGTCCGTGGGTTAGAGTCCTAACGCTATACAAGCCAACTAACATGAGTGAGAGTAACACGAATAAAGTCATATCGGTTTGGACGCTGCCCGGGGTAACAAGGTCCGTGTCAGGTGTTGAGGAACCAAGACAACCTGATGAGGCTACTGGAACAAGACATTCATATGAGTGGCAATACGAAGCATATGTGGGAACTGTGGACCAGTACGAGACCTACTTCCACACGTAGCTGATGTCTCAATGCACGAGTTTAATGCAAACATTATTGATGTTTGTCACAACTTGAGATGGAGAGACTCCAACAGCATGACCATACAAATCAGAACCCTGAATGGCTGCCCAGTAGGCAGGAGATATAGATGAGGACAGACTCTAAACAGCTGAAACAATCCTACCAGCCATGTCAGCTGAAGCTACTCAGGTGCAACGGAGAATCATGGCCAGACTAAAGAGTCAACCCCCGGGCTGAGTTTCCACAGCTCAGTGACAAAGTACCATCACAAAGCCTGCTTGCAGATGTGAACACAGCCTTACACAATATCTCGACTGCCACCATAACAGAGACTGCATCCATAATCCTGGAGATGCTTGGGTACAGGATTAAGAACACAGGTCACCAACAGAAACCTCCATGGAAGAGAAGAATGGAAGCCAAGATGAGAGCAGCACAGAGGGATGTTAGCCAGTTAACAGAGGTGCAGAAAGGTGTGATGGAAGACAGACCTTGGTTGAAGAAGTAGAGAGATGGCCATAAGTGAGGTCCTGGAAACTAGAGAAGCAGAAGCCAGCAGTAAAGGGCCTGTTCCTCAGAGAACCATCCAGAGTGCACTCTGTGACTATAACAGGGTTATCAAATCAGGCTCATAAAATCAGTCTCATAAATTTATTAATCATTGTTTTTGGTGTTTAATGCTTTATAATTAAACTAAAATTGATAGAATAATCAAATCAGTCTCATGAATCAATCTCATAAAGTTATCAAGCATT
>NC_079231.1:2577220-2627220 GCF_029633865.1 Lampris incognitus | reverse complement strand
GTGTGTGTGTGCGCATGCTGCTGCTGCGTACTGGAGAGAGAAGGGGTGTGTGTGTGTGTGTGTGTGTGCGCATGCTGCTGCTGCGTACTGGAGAGAGAAGGGGTGTGTGTGGGTGTGTGTGTGGGTGTGGGTGTGTGTGCGCATGCTGCTGCTGCGTACTGGAGAGAGAAGGTGTGTTTGTGTGTGTGGGTGTTTGTGTGTGTGTGTGTGTGTGTGCGCATGCTGCTGCTGCGTACTGGAGAGAGAAGGGGTGTGTGTGTGTGTGTGTGTGTGTGTGTGTGTGTGTGTGTGTGTGTGTGTGCGCATGCTGCTGCTGCGTACTGGAGAGAGAAGGTGTGTTTGTGTGTGTGTGTGTGTGTGTGCGCATGCTGCTGCTGCGTACTGGAGAGAGAAGGGGTGTGTGTGGGTGTGTGTGTGGGTGTGGGTGTGTGTGCGCATGCTGCTGCTGCGTACTGGAGAGAGAAGGTGTGTTTGTGTGTGTGGGTGTTTGTGTGTGTGTGTGTGTGTGTGCGCATGCTGCTGCTGCGTACTGGAGAGAGAAGGTGTGTTTGTGTGTGTGTGTGTGTGTGTGCGCATGCTGCTGCTGCGTACTGGAGAGAGAAGGGGTGTGTGTGGGTGTGTGTGTGGGTGTGGGTGTGTGTGCGCATGCTGCTGCTGCGTACTGGAGAGAGAAGGGGTGTGTGTGTGGGTGTGGGTGTGCGTGCGCATGCTGCTGCTGCGTACTGGAGAGAGAAGGTGTGTTTGTGTGTGTGGGTGTTTGTGTGTGTGTGTGTGTGTGTGCGCATGCTGCTGCTGCGTACTGGAGAGAGAAGGTGTGTTTGTGTGTGTGTGTGTGTGTGTGTGTGTGTGTGTGTATGTGTGTGCGCATGCTGCTGCTGCGTACTGGAGAGAGAAGGGGTGTGTGTGTGTGTGTGTGTGTGTGTGTGTGTGCGCATGCTGCTGCTGCGTACTGGAGAGAGGTGTGTGTGTGTGTGTGTGTGTGTGTGTGTGTGGGTGTGGGTGTGGGTGTGGGTGGTGTAGGGGTGCATGTGCGCAGTGGAAAGGGGAAGTGTTTGCGAGGGAAAGGCTGGGCGACATGGCACAGACGAGATGGTGCAGCGATGGGAGTGTGTTAGATGGAGGTAAAAAAGAGTGAGAGAGAGGAAGAGACGGGGAGAGGTCACCTGCACACTCTATCTACCAAGGTGGTAAACAAAAGAAGCCAAAACGAACGTAGCCAATGAATAAAAGAAACGTCCGTCCAGCAAACTCAGTGGGGATCCGTGTGTGCAGCTGAATAAGGAATGAATTCAACCAACAGTACTTTTCTCAAGTAGCAAGGGAAGAGTCAAGCAAAAGGAGAAGGAAAGGAAAAAGTTAAAAGCTAAAAAACCTAAAAAGCTGAGATGAGACTTGCTTGCTACAGAGACTGCACACAGCCCACCAAGCAGTACAACGGACCAAAGAACATCTATATGGGCCAGCCATATCAGCTGATATACAGCAAATGGTTGGGAGCTGCCCCACCTGTCAACAACACCTACGGAAGAATCAGAAGGAGCCACTAAAATTCCATGAGCTGCCAGAGCTACCATGGAACCAAGGAGGTGTGGACATTTTTGAGCTACAAGGCAAATCTGATACTTCCACTTCTGGTGTGAGAAGATGGCAGCGCGGACTCACATTTGCGGCAGCCTCACCCAGTGCCGTCGGTGCAGTGGCTTTGTCCACGTCTGTGTCTAAATTTTTGTCTACGTTTGTTGGCCGGGAGAGCTGGTGCTGGATCGGCTGGGAGGGCTTGGTCTGCTTCATCTGGTTGCCACAGGGACCACGGCCCCTGCTTGGTGCTGCGCCCGAGAACGAGACATGGAGGGCGGGCTGACAGGACGTGTATTCAGGGCAGGCTAGGCTAACTGCTAGCCCATGCAGACCGGCGGTTCAGACAGTCATCCTGGCTGGCATTTGTTCCCTTGGACAGTGATTTTATTTTTGATTTTTTGGTTTGGATATATGTGCTAGTTTGAAAATGTGTGTTCTTGTAATTCTTGAATGTCTTTTTGTCTGTATGTTGTACTGCTGTGGGCTGGGGGAAACGGCATTTCGTTTCACTTCATGTGTGCGAGTTCATGAGGTGAAATGAGTGTTCCTGATTCCTGATTCCTGAAATCTTTCCTCCTCACAGTAGATTACTTCTCAAAGTATCCGGCGGTCCAACAAATGTGTGACAAAACAGCAAGCACAGCAACAGCAAAGCTGAAGGCTGTGTTTTCCAGACATGGCGTTCCCAAGGAAGTGGTGAGTGACTACATGCCATTAGCTACTGCGGAGATGAGTCAATCTGCAAGTGACTGAGGCACAACATGGACATTCTCAAGCCCAGACTATCCACAGTCTAGCAGGATGGCAGAACGCACAATAAAGACAATTAAATACATGATGAAGAAGGTGGAGCAGACTAAGACAGACCCCCACCTGGCTCTGTTGACTTTAAGGAACACTCCTGTGACTCGACTTGGGCTCTCTCCTGCAGAAAGGCTGATGGGTTGGCCCCCTTTAGTCAAGTGGTTAGCGATGTTGCCTTGTGGTGCAATACACCCCAGATCGAATCCCGCAGCAGGTTGAAATATACTCGGTTACATGGAAAACGCTGAACTGAAGGACAGCACAGAAGCTCTGATCATAGCAGCACAAGACCAGGCACTCAGGACCAGCTCAGTTGAGGCAGGGGTCTACCACACCAGACAAGACCCAAGAATCTGGCTGTGCAAAAACACCCTGAGACAGTCCAGCACTTACTAGCTGGGAGGGTGTAAAATGCTAGCTGGGAAAGCATACACTGAAAGGCATAACTAAGTGGCTGGGATAGTGTACAGGAACATCTGTACTGAATACAGACTGGAAGTCCCCAAGTCCAAATGGGAGACGCCGCCAAAGGTGGTTGAGAAAGGCAGAGCTAAGATCCTGTGGGACTTCAAATTCCAGACTGACAAGCAGATGCTTGCTAACCAACCAGACATTGTGGTGGTCAACAAGGAACAGAAGACAGCAGTAGCCATCGATGTTGCAATCCCGAGCGATGGCAACACCAGGAAGAAAGAGCACAGGAAGCTAGAGAAATACCAAGGGCTGAATGAAGAACTAGATCGGATGTGGAAGGTGAAATCCACAGAAGACCCAGTGGTAATAGCAGCACTAGGGAATGTGATGCCCAAGCTGGGAGAGCAGCTCCTTTCCCTTAAAGATGTTAGTGTCTTGCTACTCTAAAGAATGAATACAAATGTCATGTAACAGCAAAGAAATGTGAGTCTGTTTTTATCAGTAGATGCTCAAAACATATAGCACACATTTGTAAAATGTGAAGGTCTTGGGTCATAAAGCTTTCCACTGTCTGTCTATCATTAGCCATAGCCTGGTGAGAAGATCAGCGGCCCAGTCTCACGAAGAACAAATCAACATAAAATGTGACCACATGAACATGATGGAAATGAGAAAAGCCGAACCTCTCTCTCCTTTGTCTTGTCTCTTTCGTCCCTCTAAACAGCAGACGTTCCAGTAGCTTTTCCTCTTTACTGAGACATTATGATGCAGGAGAAATGGCTTGGGGAAATACTTGATCCCAGATCTGCAGATATACAGAGGCGGCGGGTCTCCACCTCTCTATCTTAGTTCACAACTGACTCCATCGTGACATCATGCATGCCTGCACGAAACACCAAAATCCAAAATGGAGCACTTCACAGTCTTCACAGAACACTTCACAGTCTTTTGCACTGATTGAGCCTTTGTGTTGTTCAGTGAGCGGAGGTGTTGAAATGCAAAGTGCTGTGGGGTATTTTAGGGGTGAAGGAGAATTGGCAGCATGTGACCAGCAGCCTGTCTGTCCAGAGAGCAAGTGAACCACCGCAGGCCTTCGTGAGGCCCAAGAGAACCGTAGTCAAGTGAGAACGTCTTCATGGCTTGGTGAAAGAGTACGGCTCGCGTTGGCCAACATACAAAAAATACAACTCGAGATGGATTCCAGCTTGACTTGAACTATTCTCCACCAAAGCATTTCTCCCTTGATTGATTGGTTTTGACTCACACATTTGAGCCAATTGAAGCACACCACCAAATAAAAACCATGTCCACCAGGCCTTGCAGTCAGTCAGACTATTTATATTGTGTGTAATAGAGATAAAAACTGCAACACGCTTAAAACGAGAAGAGGTGAAAAGTGAAATAAAAGAAAGTACCTGTTAACCCTTAAATATGAGACGTAGGACAATAGTGTTGTGTGTGCTTGTGAGAAAAGAATGACGATGCAAAGCCACGATGGTTTTGATACAGCAATATTTCTGCTGAATCACAATGAGCAGATGCTGTGGAGAGGTCTGATATCAGGACTTCCACATCTGTGAATGTGTGGGTTTCAGGTGTGAATGCTTTATCCAGGGCAGCAGACTTGTGCTTGAAGCTCAGATAAATGTGTTTTCATGTATATGTCGTTAGGGTTACTGTAGCACCGTTGTTACATTTTACTGTAGATAAGAGCAGATGGGCCCCAAAACCTATTCAAACACACGGGGCTTCAAGTAAATGCTTTTTTTTTTTTAAAGTAAATGCATTTTGCTATACATTTTTTTCTTTGGATTATCAAATATACATAATTGTGACATTTGTTATATCACAATACATACTGAATCTGCTCTAAAATAATGTCATATTGAATTGGGTGGCACGGTGGTTAAGCGCAGTCACCTCACAGCAAGAAGGTCTTGGGTTTGAGCCTCGCGTAGTCCAACTTTGGGGGTCATCCCGGGGCGTCCTCTGTGTGGAGTTTGCATGTTCTCCCCATGTCTGCGTAGGTTTCCTCCCACAGTCCGAAGACATGTAGGTCAGGTGACTCCGCCGTACTAAATTGTCCCTAGGTGTGAATGTGTGTGTGTGTGTGTGTGTGTGTGTGTGTGTGTGCGTGTGTGGGCCCTGTGATGGCCTGGCAGCCTGTCCAGGGTGTCTCCCCACCTGCTGCCCAATGACTGCTGGGATAGGCTCCAGCACCCCTGCAACCCTGAGAGCAGGATAAACGGCTTGGATGATGGATGGATGAATTGGGGGGTACTTGCTAATTCCCAGTCCTATCAATCAGAATTGCAGCACTTAAGATTTCCAGTTAGCTGTTTGGTTTTATCAGCTTCATCTTTGATGCATCTTCATTCAAATATCAAATATCATTTTCAAAGTCATCTATTCATTTTCCATCCATCCATCCATCTCTGATCCGCTTATCCTGCTCACAGGGTTGCAGGGATGCTGGAGCCTATCCCAGCAGTCACTGGGCGGCAGGCGGGGAGACACCCTGGACAGGCCACCAGGCCATCACACAGGGCCGCCATCACACACACACACACACACACACACACACACACACACACACACACACACATTCACACCTAGGGACAATTTCGTACAACCGATTCACCTGACCTACATGTCTTTGGACTGTGGGAGGAAACCCACACAGAGGACAACCTGGGACGACCTCAAGGTTGGACTACCCCAGGGCTCGAACCCAGAACCTTCTTACTGTGAGGCGACCGCGCTAACCACTGCACCACCGTGCCGCCCCATTCATTTTCCATTCCCGCCTAATCAGCCAATCCCAGCATGCATTGTGCAGAAGACAGTGAGATGCCGTAGAAAAGCTACCAATCCATCACAGGACCCACAAACACATGAATCAAGTCTGATTAATCTAAAGTCTCAGATTGATGTCTGAGACATGGACGTCTTTGGCAGATGAAATACAAACCAAGTCCACCCAGAAAGACCAGGACCACAACTACTAAAACCTCTGTGCTGTCTCTACATGTACAAGAGCCACTATTTACACAAGAGTCACTATTTACACAAGAGGCACTATTTACACAAGAGTCACTATTTACACAAGAGCCACTATTTACACAAGAGCCACTATTTACACAAGAGTCACTATTTACACAAGAGTCACTATTTACACAAGAGCCACTATTTACACAAGAGCCACTATTTACACAAGAGTCACTATTTACACAAGAGTCACTATTTACACAAGAGCCACTATTTACACAAGAGCCACTATTTACACAAGAGTCACTATTTACACAAGAGTCACTATTAACACAAGAGTCACTATTTACACAAGAGCCACTATATACACAAGAATCACTATTTACACAAGAGTCACTATTTACACAAGAGTCACTATTTACACAAGAGCCACTATTTACACAAGAGTCACTATTTACACAAGAGTCACTATTTACACAAGAGCCACTATTTACACAAGAGCCACTATTTACACTAGAGTCACTATTTACACTAGAGTCACTATTTACACTAGAGTCACTATTTACACTAGAGTCACTATTTACACAAGAGTCACTATTTACACTAGAGTCACTATTTACACAAGAGCCACTATTTACACTAGAGTCACTATTTACACAAGAGTCACTATTTACACTAGAGTCACTATTTACACTAGAGTCACTATTTACACTAGAGTCACTATTTACACTAGAGCCACTATTTACACAAGAGACACTATTTACACAAGAGTCACTATTTACACAAGAGGCACTATTTACACAAGAGCCACTATTTACACAAGAGTCACTATTTACACAAGAGTCACTATTTACACAAGAGGCACTATTTACACAAGAGTCACTATTTACACAAGAGGCACTATTTACACTAGAGTCACTATTTACACAAGAGTCACTATTTACACAAGAGTCACTATTTACACAAGAGCCACTATTTACACAAGAGCCACTATTTACACAAGAGTCACTATTTACACAAGAGTCACTATTAACACAAGAGTCGCTATTTACACAAGAGCCACTATATACACAAGAATCACTATTTACACAAGAGTCACTATTTACACAAGAGTCACTATTTACACTAGAGTCACTATTTACACAAGAGTCACTATTTACACAAGAGTCACTATTTACACAAGAGGCACTATTTACACTAGAGTCACTATTTACACAAGAGCCACTATTTACACAAGAGCCACTATTTACACAAGAGTCACTATTTACACAAGAGTCACTATTTACACAAGAGCCACTATTTACACAAGAGCCACTATTTACACTAGAGCCACTATTTACACAAGAGTCACTATTTACACAAGAGTCACTATTTACACAAGAGCCACTATATACACAAGAGTCACTATTTACACAAGAGCCACTATTTACACAAGAGCCACTATTTACACAAGAGCCACTATTTACACTAGAGTCACTATTTACACAAGAGCCACTATTTAGACAAGAGCCACTATTTACACTAGAGCCACTATTTACACAAGAGTCACTATTTACACTAGAGTCACTATTTACACTAGAGCCACTATTTACACAAGAGACACTATTTACACAAGAGGCACTATTAACACAAGAGTCACTATTTACACTAGAGCCACTATTTACACTAGAGCCACTATTTACACAAGAGTCACTATTTACACAAGAGCTACTATTTACACAAGAGCCACTATTTACACTAGAGTCACTATTTACACTAGAGCCACTATTTACACTAGAGCCACTATTTACACTAGAGCTACTATTTACACTAGAGCCACTATTTACACTAGAGTCACTATTTACACAAGAGCCACTATTTACACTAGAGCCACTATTTACACTAGAGCCACTATTTACACTAGAGTCACTATTTACACAAGAGTCACTATTTACACTAGAGCCACTATTTACACTAGAGCCACTATTTACACAAGAGTCACTATTTACACAAGAGCTACTATTTACACAAGAGCCACTATTTACACTAGAGTCACTATTTACACTAGAGCCACTATTTACACTAGAGCCACTATTTACACTAGAGCCACTATTTACACTAGAGCTACTATTTACACTAGAGCCACTATTTACACTAGAGTCACTATTTACACTAGAGCCACTATTTACACTAGAGCCACTATTTACACTAGAGCCACTATTTACACAAGAGTCACTATTTACACAAGAGCTACTATTTACACTAGAGCTACTATTTACACTAGAGTCACTATTTACACTAGAGCCACTATTTACACTAGAGCCACTATTTACACTAGAGCCACTATTTACACTAGAGCCACTATTTACACTAGAGCTTGTAGGAGCAGTTGAGCTGCGACTGACACGTTCATTTCCTGTGTGTGTGTGTGTGTGTGTGTGTGTGTGTGTGTGTGTGTGTGTGTGTGTGTGTGTGTGTGTGTGTGTGTGTGTGTGTGTGTGTGTGTGTGTGTGTGTGTGGCTAACAGAGAACACAGCCCTTGGGATGCTGGGAAACAAACGGCAGGTACTTGGGATGTACAACCTGAACACTTACCGTCCCTCATTTTACATGTCCCATCATCATCATCATCATCATCATCATCATCATCATCATCATCATCTTGTTCTTGGCTCTTCCTCTGGGCGAGCGGGGCATCTTACATGTGGCTGTTCAGAAGCACATGTTCCTTTCCTGTTGTGACCACTTTGCCATGTGGGATAAACTGATAACATGACACTGCTGGTCTGCCGCCTTGTTGCGCTGGCAGTGTGACGATGAGGTCAACAACGTTAACTAATGACAAACGTAGGAGGGCAGAGTCGCCCACCACTAACGTCAAGTCTGTCCTTCCCTCCACCAGAATTAAGAGCCTTTCTCTGGCGGTGAGAAACATCCCTCTTTACATCCCTCCTCCTCTTCCTCTTCTCCATGAATCGCTGCCTGCTGGTTGGTTGTTGTCACCTAGCTTACAAGTGGGGGGGAGGAAAACCGAGCAACACGTTCCACGAACAAGTGAAAAGGTGTCCAACGTACACCAAGTGTCAGGCGACTCGTTAGTTTTGTTCAGCCAGCACGCTGGCAGACCAGCACCAGCAGACATCCGCCAGGGGGCCACCTTTCAGACCACACGCTGGTTCGTCCTGGAAAAGGACGCATGGACAGAGTGGAGCGGAGCAGTGTCAGAGGTCAACACGCCACATTGTCACACACGTGTGCTTCACGCCGGGGGGACCGCATCCTGCCGGTCTCCACACTGGATCACCACAACGCCACACAGCTCGGCCCTCACAACAAACCACACCTCCACGCCTCCACACCCCCATAACCCCACACCCCACACCTCCACACCTCCACACTCCCACACCTCCTCACCCCCATAACCATACACCCCCACGCCTCCACACTCCTACATCCCCAAACCTCCACACCTCTTCACTGTGGGAACTTCAGATTCACCTTTTAACAGCTGTGTGAAGACCAACCCCCCTCCAACCACTGCCACCCCTACAATCACAATGGACAACATATTGATGGACAGCCAAGCACCCCCCCCCCCACACACACACACACACACAGACGCTTCTTCTCACCTGTGTGATGTATGTCCCTGTGCTGTAGAAGGTTTAAAGGAGTTTGTCTTCACCTGGCGTCACTCATCTCAGCTGACACTGACCTGCCATCAACTCCAACACACCTCCTATTAATAAAGATTTAATTACAAACTTAACCCCTGTCCATGCCCCCTCCTCCCTCCCACTCTCCACAGGGTACCATTCCTCCCTCCTCTCCATTAGGACAGAGACAGACAGACAGACAGACAGAGAGACAGAGAGATAGAGAGAAAGACAGCGAGACAGACAGAGACAGACAGACATAGACAGTGAGAGAGAGAGAGACAGAGAGAGAAACAGTGTGAGCGAGAGACAGAGACAGAGATACGGAGAGAGACAGAGAGAGAGACAGAGAGAGAGACAGTGAGAGACAGAGAGACAGAGAGACAGAGACAGACAGACAGACAGACAGACAGACAGACAGACAGTGAGAGAGAGAGCGAGCGACAGAGAGACACAGAGAAAGAGACAGAGAGGGACAGAAACAGAGAGGGACAGAGACAGAGAGACAGAGAGAGAGAGACAGAGACAGAGAGGGACAGAGACAGAGAGACAGAGAGAGAGAGTACCATTCAAGCTGTATTTTTGATGCTTTGGCAACATTGTTGTAAAACTTACATGCTAATAAAGCCCTGTGAATTGAATTGAATTGAGAGAGAGAGACAGAGAGACAGAGAGAGAGAGACAGTGAGAGAGACACACAGAGAGAGTGTCTACCATTTTCAGCTCCAAACATATCCTGTGGTCTTTTTGTTTTGACAAAACAATTGACGTGGTATCATACTTGTGTCAGCAACCGACAGTGATGTAATCCAAACACAAACACCTGTTCTGAACACCAGGTTGTCGTGTCTGCTTGACACAAACTGAACTCTGCTTCAACTGTAATAATAATGTAATATTAAGGTGAGCGGACTGGCTGAAGCATTTCAGGTCCATCATCACATTACCAGAATCAGAACTGGACATCCTGGCAAAGTAATTTGACTGGGTTTGGCTCAAATAGATCCCAATACGCAATACACAAAACACACTCGACAATATACAATAAAGACAATATGTCTAGACACAGTACACAGTACACATGATAAATATATACAGCAGCGGCAAGCGGGTCAGAGGTCAGAGGTAAGAATAATGTAAATATATCAAATGAAGTACAGAGGACAATATTATGTATGGTAATGGGGTATATGAACTTAAGGTGGACATGTACCTTGATGAACTAAGATCATCTTAGTGAAATTAAAGTATGGAGAATTCTACTACTCTTAGCTGCTCCCGTTAGGGGGCGCCACAGCGGCTCATCCGTCTCCATCTCTTCTTGTCCTCAGCATCTTCCCCGGTCACACCAGCCACCTGCATGTCCTCCCTCACCACATCCATAAACCTCCTCTTTGGCCTTCCTCTTCTCTTCCCTGGCAGCTCCATATTCAGCATCCTTCTCCCAATATACCCAGCATCTCTCCTCCACACATGTCCAAACCATCTCAATCTTGTCTCTCTTGCTTTGTCTCCAAACCGTCCAACCTGAGCTGTCCCTCTAATATACTCCTTCCTAATCCTGTCCTTCTTCATCACTCCCAGTGAAAATCTTATCATCTTCACCTCTGCCACCTCCAGCCCTGCCGCCTTACATTAATGTATGCAGAATATTGCTCATCTAAATACTTGAGATACAGATGAAAGAATTTATTTATGGGGTTGATAACAGAAAAACTTGCTATAGGTTCTCAACATATAGAGAATTATCAACCCCGCACTGAATATTTTAAGTCTCTGTCAAAGTCAGGAATGATGGTCTCCTCATTGTTCCTACTGACAGCACACCACCTGGTAGGCTTCTTCACGGTTATGTAGGGTTGGTGAAGGTGATAACGTGACGATCTCAACTTTTCATTGTCACCCATCATGGTACGGTATGTCTCTCATTACAACTCCTCTCCAAACGTTTTGTGACAGTGGTACTTCAACATGGCCGACCTTGAAGGCCCTGCGACTCCTTCTCCCTGGCATCCAGACGTTATCAGCCAATTCCACTGGGGTGGAAGCTGATTTATGTATCCATAGATAATAACGTACAGTATCTCTAACACGTGTAAAATGATCACAAAGCACAACCTGTCTCATTGATTAATGCCGATTTAATTAAGCAGTGCACTAATTAGGCAATAAATAATGACAAGGTGGGCATTTATGCAAAGATAATAGCACACCTTGCCTGAGGTGACGTCTGAGAGAAGTTGTCCAATCACATTGTTTCTCTGGACAACAATAGATTGAGATTAAATGAACCAGTGAAACTGTTTGACCATCGTAAACACCTGCAACAGCCATGAAAATGACATCCTCTTGTCTCAGTTTGCATAGAGATAACTAACAGCCATTGTAAAGTAAACAGGTGATGAAGGAATGGGGCGTTATTATCTTGGGCTGCATTTTTTTAAATATCGCAAAGCTTCAAGGCTTGAATTACTGTCGTAATGTAATCATGGCCATCTTCCGCACAAGTAATTTACAACTATCTACAATACAACACAATAGTAGGTAGAGCATCTACGTTTGGTTTATCTGCTCACAAAAACAAGAAAAAGATATATCTCCTCCTCCAAAGGAGGCATTAAAGCCACAGATACAGGGCATGGAAACTCATAACAATGCATGAAGGGTCTCACCTGAAGTCCAGCAGCCTAAGACTATATGACAAGTGAAAAGATAGGGCCAAGGGTTAGTGAGTGTCAGGGCCACTATCCAGAATGAAACAAGGAACATCCATGAGTACATCAGAAAGAAAAGGCTGGACTGAAGGACAGCACAGAAGCTCTGGTCATAGCAGCACAAGAACAGGAACTCATGACCAGATCAGTTGAGGCAGGGGTCTACCATACCAGACAAGACCCAGATGCAGGCTATGCAAAGACATCCCTGAGACAGTCCAGCACTTACTAGCAGGATGTAAAATGCTAGCTGGGAAAGCATACTTGGCGTAGCCAAGTGGCTGGGATAGTGTACAGGAACATCTGTACTGAATATAAACTGGAAGTCCCCAAGTCCAAATGGGAGACACTGCCAAAGGTGGTTGAGAATGGCAGAGCTAAGATCCTGTGGGACTTCAAGTTCCAGACTGACAGGCAGGTGCTGGCTAACCAACCAGACATTTTGGTGGTCGACAAGGAACAGAAGACAGCAGTAGTGATCGATGTTGCAATCCCAAGGGATGGCAACACCAGGAAGAAAGAGCATGAGAAGCTAGAGAAATGCCAAGGGCTTAGGGAAGAGCTAGAACGGATGTGGAAGGTGAAATCCACAGTAGTCCCAGTGGTAATAGGAGCACTAGGAGCTGTGACCCTGGAGAGTGGCTCCAGCAGATTCCAGGACCAACATCTGAGGTCTCTGTCCAGAAGAGTGCAGTCCTAGAAACAGCTAAGATACTGTGAAGAACCCTCAAACTTCCAGACCTGTGCTAGAGCCCCTAAGCTTGAGGAAGACACACACCACCTGAAAAAGGGTGAGTGGGAGATTTACACACATACATAAGGATGCTCACGTGCCCATTGTAGGAGCTTTCGGCAGTGGACAGGGCTCATCATGGGCACTCTTACCCACCTGTGGCTATGCAGCCCCATATGCAGCAAGCTGTGATGCATTGTGTTCTGTGGGATTGGACCAGACAGGCTAGCCTTCGCTCTCCATGTGCATCAGTGAGCCTTGGGAGCCCATGACCCTGTCATCAGTTCACCAGTTGTCTTTCCTTGGACCACTTTTGATAGGTACTGACCACTGCTTACCAGGAACATCAAAAAGACCTGCCGTTTTGGAGATGCTCTGACCCAGTCGTCTAGCCATGACAATTTTGGCCCTTGTCAAAGTCACTCCGATCCTTATACGTGCCCATTTTTCCTGCTTCCAACACATCAACTTCAAGAACTGACTGTTCACTTGCTGCCTGATATATCCCACCCCTTGACAGGTGCCATGGTAACAAGATAATCAATATTATTGTTTTACCTGTTAGCGGTTTTACTGTTTTGGCTGGTGTGTGTGTGTGTGTGTGTGTGTGTGTGTGTGTGTGTGTGTGTGTGTGTGTGTGTGTGTGTGTGTGTGTGTGTGTGTGTGTGTGTATATATATATATATGTATAGGTCAATAAAGGCATCAATATTTCAGAGATTAAGTTGTGGGACATCCGGTGAGCTCATTAATCAAATCACACCCTCCTGTCCCATTCTCCACAAACCGGGACCCCAAAGTAAAAATACCAATTTCCTCTTAGGCGGCGTCAGCAGGAAAAGGAGAGAGAGCAGCGAGTCAGCGGCTCACCAACATCCACACCGCTATTTTCTGATCATCCGGTCACACGGCTATTTGAGGTAAATATGCTCAGCTGCCGTTGCCCGTGTCAGATGTCCCCGCGTCCCGACGCCTGATGTGTGTGTAAAAGGAGTGTTAGCTACACTGATTAATGGTCTCTGGCTTTGGCGCGGGTGTAAGCCGCCTGCGTCCAGACAGAAGTGACAAATAAATCTATCAATCATAAACAGGGGTGGAGGTGGGGGGATCCTAATCCCAGAGCTATCAGACAGAGTTGCAACCTAAACACTTTGTTACCCGGTGAGCAAGTGAGCGAGTGAGCGAGCGAGCGAGCGAGCCCCAGTTAACACACAGATGAAGCGTGTGGTTAAAAGCATTTTAAAATTGAGAGCAATTAGTCTATACAATGGTTCTTTCCAGCACAGTGCTGGACGATATGGAAAATATCATTATCACAATAATCAGTGGTCATTATACTCAAAATCATTATATATTATGATATTTACTTACATTTGCATAAATGCTATGTTTAAGAATGTAAAGTAATGTCAATGTAATTCAAGGTAATTCAGTGTAATGTAATTTTTTTGTACAAAGTGGGTCTTATTTGGAGTTTTTGCCATCATACATATCAGGTATGATATCAGTTTCCTCATCGTCTTCATTCAGTAGATGTTGGACATGGACCACGGCTGGACTCAGCTTTACAGCGGTGTCTTCTGGGACAAGTGAACAGGAGTGTTTAAACAACAAACCCCCCGAGTGTGTCAGTCAGACTGTGTCCATGACTGTCCACCATCCATGACTTCTCTATGGAGCTGGCCACTAGTTTATGGCACAGACTGCTACTTCCTGCAGGCTGAACCAGGAAGTAGATCAGCAACGTCATCCACAATTGATTGGACATCTCACATCATAACCCCCACCCCTTTTTCTCAAAATTGTACTTGGCCAATTACCCTATTTTTCAAAGCCGACCCAGTTGCTGCTGATCCGGGGAGGGCTGTAGACTACCACACGTCTCCTCCAATACATGTGGAGTCACCAGCCGCTTCTTTTCACCTGACAGTGAAGAGTTTCACCAGGGGGACGTAGCGCGTGTGAGGATCACACCATTCCCCCCAGTTCCCCCTCCCTCCCGAACAGGTGCCCTGACCAACCAGAGGAGGCGCTAGTGCAGCAACCAGGACACAAACCCACATCCGGCTTCCCACCTGCAGACATGGCCAATTGTGTCTGTAGGGATGCCTGACCAAGCTGGAGGTAACACGGGGATTCAAACCGGTGATCCTCATGTTGGTAGGCAATGGAATAGACCGCTACACTACCCACACACCCTCACATCATAACTTTTAACCTTCACTTCCACATACGTGGTTTAGATAATTGGGCTAAATTGGACTTGTTGAAACATGTCTGTCCCTCCTGTTCAGGTGTCCCATAAGACACTGCTGTAAAGCTGAGTCCAGCGGTGGTCCATGTCCACCATCTACTGAATGAGGACAGTGAGTAAAATGATATCATAACTGATATGATGAAAAAACTATGAGAGTAACATCCAGGTTCTAAAAAAATACAGAATCATCCTTTCAGACTGAAGACTATTGTGCAGTTGAAAATGCCAGCTGATACATCCTGCTTGTTAGGGTATATGGTTGATCCATCCTGCTTGTTAGGGTATATGGTTGATCCATCCTGCTTGTTAGGGTATATGGTTGATACATCCTGCTTGGTACGGTATATGGTTGATACATCCTGCTTGTTAGGGTATATGGTTGATCCATCCTGCTTGTTAGGGTATATGGTTGATCCATCCTGCTTGTTAGGGTATATGGTTGATACATCCTGCTTGGTACAGTATATGGTTGATACATCCTGCTTGTTAGGGTATATGGTTGATCCATCCTGCTTGTTAGGGTATATGGTTGATACATCCTGCTTGGTACGGTATATGGTTGATCCATCCTGCTTGTTAGGGTATATGGTTGATCCATCCTGCTTGTTAGGGTATATGGTTGATCCATCCTGCTTGTTAGGGTATATGGTTGATACATCCTGCTTGGTACAGTATATGGTTGATACATCCTGCTTGTTAGGGTATATGGTTGATCCATCCTGCTTGTTAGGGTATATGGTTGATACATCCTGCTTGGTACGGTATATGGTTGATCCATCCTGCTTGTTAGGGTATATGGTTGATACATCCTGCTTGTTAGGGTATATGGTTGATACATCCTGCTTGGTACGGTATATGGTTGATACATCCTGCTTGGTACAGCATATGGTTGATACATCCTGCTTGGTACAGTATATGGTTGATACATCCTGCTTGGTACGGTATATGGTTGATACATCCTGCTTGGTACAGTATATGGTTGATACATCCTGCTTGTTAGGGTATATGGTTGATACATCCTGCTTGTTAGGGTATATGGTTGATACATCCTGCTTGGTACGGTATATGGTTGATACATCCTGCTTGGTACAGCATATGGTTGATACATCCTGCTTGGTACGGTATATGGTTGATACATCCTGCTTGGTACGGTATATGGTTGATACATCCTGCTTGGTACAGTATATGGTTGATACATCCTGCTTGTTAGGGTATATGGTTGATCCATCCTGCTTGTTAGGGTATATGGTTGATACATCCTGCTTGGTACGGTATATGGTTGATACATCCTGCTTGGTACAGTATATGGTTGATACATCCTGCTTGTTATATGGTTGATACATCCTGCTTGGTACGGTATATGGTTGATACATCCTGTTTGTTATATGGTTGATACATCCTGCTTGGTATGGAATATTTCCTCACAGTAAGACTACATTCAAAGTGCACTTTGAATGTTCAGCGCAGTAGAAGGAGCAGAGTACAGGCACAATAGAAAGGCGTCCGCCATCCTCATGGGTCCATCAGTTCCAATGGAACAGCATGGCTGCCAAGTGCAGAACAAGCCCCTGGTTGCTCTCAACCATCTGTGACTGGAAACAAAGACTGTGATCACATTAAAAGCCTGAATACAGAAGAAACATATCAACCCACAGTGCTTTCCATAATCTGCTCAGAGGCCTGTGCCACTACACAAACGCAGGGTGAATTCAATAAACCTAGAGCCGCCATTTAATTAAACATTTGGCAGCGAAAATTCAATTAGGCAATAATAACTAATTTCCAGGAGATCACTAATAGGTGTTAGACGCAGATAGGAAACTCTGTTGATATCCAGTGTCAATTCCAATTAGTTAGCACGCTCCCTGTTTTTTCTGCTCCTGTAGATTTCACAATTACTATTTTCAAAACAGGGACAAAGAGGCCACATGTGTCTCTTGGGTCTCTCTCTCTCCCATTGCTAGGACGGCACTCAGTCCCATGTGGACGGAGGAGTAAGTAATGCTAAGGGGAAACTAATAAGATCTTATAGGAGGAAAAAAAGAGATGATTATCTTTAATCACTAACCTGCCTCTAGTGGCGCCACCACATTATCCAGCACCTTCATCCCTTATAAAAATATCACACTCACACACACACACACACACACACACACACACACACACACACACACACACACACACACACACACACACACACACACACACAGGGCAATGATGGTAGAGGAATGCCAATGGCCTCATTACTTGTCACATCACATTGTAACTGGAAATTGCTTCTTTCAGGTTTTGTTTGCTCAGGCAATTACAATAAACTCTCGGCTTGACACATTGTTTGCACAGATGTAGCGCATTAATAAACATGAGCTCTAATCTGAATTATTGAACTGCTTGCCATAATTCTGACAATGGATTTGGAGCCCCTGACGGATGGGGGGGATGGCCCAGGTATTGGCCCACTGGCTGGCCCTATCACCTGAGAAATCCTCTAATTAAATGGAGGGAAGAGGATATTCCCAAACTTCCCTCTCACAGGAATGGAGCCTGAAGCTTCTGCCAGTAGCCGCTGGCCATTGACCACCACAACACAAAAAACAACCAACAACACAGAGTAACTGGTGAACAACCAACAAAATGGAGCAAGAGACGCATGAACAGTGAGTATGACGGACGGGAATGAGTCTGAACAGTGGGATGAAGGAAGTCCAAGTGTTCGGCTTTTTCATGTTGTTGAAGAACATGAATTATCTTTAGAATGGTTATCTAAAAAATGTCTTGTTAAAAAAAGCCACATCTGGTCCCTTTTCCCACTGGCATTTCTGTCGGCAACAGTCATTCAGCGAGTTAGAGTTTTGCAACTACTCCTCTAGGTGTCGCTGTTCAAATGTACAGCCGCCCACACAGGACATGTGTCCAGTCTGTCGTGAAACAAGAAGAAGAACAAGATGGACAAGCAAGCACAAGAACAAGCACAAGAAGAACAAGAAGAAGAAAAGAAGAAGAAGAAGAAGAAGAAGAAGAAGAAGCACAAGAAGAAGAAACTTGCATGTAGTATATGAAGGGTGTTAGAATACAAATCTAAACATTATCTAGTATTTGACTGGTTTGAGTTAAGTACTTGATCAGGATTGATATATTGTCCATTATTACCATGTCAGATGACACTGTTGATCAGTCTTCTTTCTCCAAAATATGCAAGCTACCGCTGGATTATCCCGCTGGTGTTGCACCAACATCTGTGACCAAGGAAGTTGTGACCTGCAGGTGAACGCTTTCTGCACGCTCAGGAGCACGTCAGCTGAGATCTGCAGTGTGTATGAAAACAAACTAGTTAAGAAATGAAGGGTAACTACTTTACATCATCTCTGTTTCCTCTGAAAGAAAGCAACAACTTGCTCAAAAACTGCAGACGTTTCGAACAAGACTGCCTCACATCCTGGAGTCAGAGGAAACATCAACAGCTGTAAAAAAAAAACCAAGTTACACCATTACAGTACATCTGTGTGTTCAAGGTCAGACCAGTCAAAAGACACGCTGTATTTCACATGACACGGCCAGGCGCTGAGTGTTGAAGATGTACATGGAGGTAAGGACGCAGTGGAGCAGACGAAGGGAGGTAGAGCCCAGATATTCATCTCTCCAAAAAGCCGCATGTCCTCTCCTTCTCCATCAAAGTCCTTTCCAAGGCACCAGGGAGCCAGCTTTCCAGGCAGAGGTGCAGAGGGAATATCTACAAGAAGAATGCAGGAATAGCATTTTCCCTTTTTTTCCTGTCCTTTCTTTTTTTTGGAGGCATCTTAAGATGTTCAAAAGGCATAGCAGAGGGAGGGCCTGGCTATTCTGCAGAATCAAAAAGACTATGTGGACTTTGATCACCTGCATCTCATTCAATGCAAAATTAGTGCGCCAGGGTGCTGGGCTTGTCCCCATGTGAGCAGGACGGGAGCATACTACACTGTACACACAGACAGACAGAGACATGAGACAGGTCTGGTACTACAACGTACTCAGACAGACACAGAGACATGAGACAGGTCTGGTACTACAATGTACACAGACAGACAGAGACATGAGACAGGTCTGGTACTACACTGTACACACAGACAGACAGAGACATGAGACATGTCTGGTACTACACTGTACACACAGACAGACAGAGACATGAGACAGGTCTGGTACTACACTGTACACACAGACAGACAGAGACATGAGACAGGTCTGGTATTACACTGTACACAGGCAGACAGAGACATGAGACAGGTCTGGTACTACACTGTACACAGACAGACAGAGACATGAGACAGGTCTGGTACTACACTGTACACACAGACAGACAGAGACATGAGACAGGTCTGGTATTACACTGTACACAGACAGACAGAGACATGAGACAGGTCTGGTAACACAATGTACTCAGACAGACAGAGACATGAGACAGGTCTGGTACTACACTGTACACACAGACAGACAGAGACATGAGACAGGTCTGGTACTACACTGTACACACAGACAGACAGAGACATGAGACAGGTCTGGTACTACACTGTACACAGACAGACAGAGACATGAGACAGGTCTGGTACTACACTGTACACAGACAGACAGAGACATGAGACAGGTCTGGTACTACAACGTACTCAGACAGACACAGAGACATGAGACAGGTCTGGTACTACAATGTACACAGACAGACAGAGACATGAGACAGGTCTGGTACTACACTGTACACAGACAGACAGAGACAAGAGACAGGTCTGGTACTACAACGTACTCAGACAGACACAGAGACATGAGACAGGTCTGGTACTACAATGTACACAGACAGACAGAGACATGAGACAGGTCTGGTACTACAACGTACTCAGACAGACAAAGAGACATGAGACAGGTCTGGTACTACAATGTACTCAGACAGACAGAGACATGAGACAGGTCTGGTACTACACTGTACACAGACAGACAGAGACATGAGACAGGTCTGGTACTACAACGTACTCAGACAGACACAGAGACATGAGACAGGTCTGGTACTACACTGTACACAGACAGACAGAGACATGAGACAGGTCTGGTACTACACTGTACACACAGACAGAGACATGAGACAGGTCTGGTACTACAATGTACACAGACAGACAGAGACATGAGACAGGTCTGGTACAACACTGTACACAGACAGACAGAGACATTAGACAGGTCTGGTACTACACTGTACAGAGGCAGACAGAGACATGAGACAGGTCTGGTACTACACTGTACACAGACAGACAGAGACATGAGACAGGTCTGGTATTACACTGTACACAGGCAGACAGAGACATGAGACAGGTCTGGTACTACACTGTACACAGACAGACAGAGACATGAGACAGGTCTGGTATTACACTGTACACACAGACAGAGACATTAGACAGGTCTGGTACTACACTGTACAGAGGCAGACAGAGACATGAGACAGGTCTGGTGCTACACTGTACACAGACAGACAGAGACATGAGACAGGTCTGGTATTACACTGTACACAGGCAGACAGAGACATGAGACAGGTCTGGTACTACACTGTACACAGACAGACAGAGACATGAGACAGGTCTGGTATTACATTGTACACACAGACAGAGACATGAGACAGGTCTGGTACTACACTGTACACACAGACAGAGATATTAGACAGGTCTGGTACTACACTGTACACAGGCAGACAGAGACATGAGACAGGTCTGGTACTACACTGTACACAGACAGACAGAGACATGAGACAGGTCTGGTACTACACTGTACACACAGACAGACAGAGACATGAGACAGGTCTGGTACTACACTGTACACAGACAGACAGAGACATGAGACAGGTCTGGTACTACACTGTACACAGACAGACAGAGACATGAGACAGGTCTGGTACTACACTGTACACAGACAGACAGAGACATTAGACAGGTCTGGTACTACACTGTACACACAGACAGAGACATGAGACAGGTCTGGTATTACACTGTACACAGACAGACAGAGACATTAGACAGGTCTGGTACTACACTGTACACAGGCAGACAGAGACATGAGACAGGTCTGGTACTACACTGTACACAGACAGACAGAGACATGAGACAGGTCTGGTATTACACTGTACACACAGACAGAGACATGAGACAGGTCTGGTACTACACTGTACACAGACAGACAGAGACATGAGACAGGTCTGGTATTACACTGTACACACAGACAGAGACATGAGACAGGTCTGGTACTACACTGTACACACAGACAGAGACATTAGACAGGTCTGGTACTACACTGTACACACAGACAGAGACATGAGACAGGTCTGGTATTACACTGTACACACAGACAGAGACATTAGACAGGTCTGGTACTACACTGTACAGAGGCAGACAGAGACATGAGACAGGTCTGGTACTACACTGTACACAGACAGACAGAGACATGAGACAGGTCTGGTATTACACTGTACACAGGCAGACAGAGACATGAGACAGGTCTGGTACTACACTGTACACAAAGACAGAGACATGAGACAGGTCTGGTACTACACTGTACACACAGACAGACAGAGACATGAGACAGGTCTGGTACTACACTGTACACAGACAGACAGAGACATTAGACAGATCTGGTACTACACTGTACTTACAGACAGACAGAGACATGAGACAGGTCTGGTACTACACTGTACACAGGCAGACAGAGACATGAGACAGGTCTGGTACTACACTGTACACAGACAGACAGAAACATGAGACAGGTCTGGTATTACACTGTACACACAGACAGACAGAGACATTAGACAGGTCTGGTACTACACTGTACAGAGGCAGACAGAGACATGAGACAGGTCTGGTACTACACTGTACACAGACAGACAGAGACATGAGACAGGTCTGGTATTACACTGTACGCAGACAGACAGAGACATGAGACAGGTCTGGTATTACACTGTACACAGACAGACAGAGACATTAGACAGGTCTGGTATTACACTGTACAGAGGCAGACAGAGACATGAGACAGGTCTGGTACTACACTGTACACAGACAGACAGAGACATGAGACAGGTCTGGTATTACACTGTACGCAGACAGACAGAGACATGAGACAGGTCTGGTATTACACTGTACACACACAGACAGAGACATTAGACAGGTCTGGTATTACACTGTACACAGACAGACAGAGACATGAGACAGGTCTGGTATTACACTGTACACACAGACAGACAGAGACATTAGACAGGTCTGGTACTACACTGTACACAGACAGACAGAGACATTAGACAGGTCTGGTACTACACTGTACACACAGACAGAGACATGAGACAGGTCTGGTATTACACTGTACACAGACAGACAGAGACATTAGACAGGTCTGGTACAACACTGTACACACAGACAGAGACATTAGACAGGTCTGGTACTACACTGTACACAGGCAGACAGAGACATGAGACAGGTCTGGTACTACACTGTACACAGACAGACAGAGACATGAGACAGGTCTGGTACTACACTGTACACACAGACAGAGACATGAGACAGGTCTGGTATTACACTGTACACACAGACAGAGACATTAGACAGGTCTGGTACTACACTGTACAGAGGCAGACAGAGACATGAGACAGGTCTGGTACTACACTGTACACAGACAGACAGAGACATGAGACAGGTCTGGTATTACACTGTACACAGGCAGACAGAGACATGAGACAGGTCTGGTACTACACTGTACACAGACAGACAGAGACATGAGACAGGTCTGGTATTACATTGTACACACAGACAGAGACATGAGACAGGTCTGGTACTACACTGTACACACAGACAGAGATATTAGACAGGTCTGGTACTACACTGTACACAGGCAGACAGAGACATGAGACAGGTCTGGTACTACACTGTACACAGACAGACAGAGACATGAGACAGGTCTGGTACTACACTGTACACACAGACAGACAGAGACATGAGACAGGTCTGGTACTACACTGTACACAGACAGACAGAGACATGAGACAGGTCTGGTACTACACTGTACACAGACAGACAGAGACATGAGACAGGTCTGGTACTACACTGTACACAGACAGACAGAGACATTAGACAGGTCTGGTACTACACTGTACACACAGACAGAGACATGAGACAGGTCTGGTATTACACTGTACACAGACAGACAGAGACATTAGACAGGTCTGGTACAACACTGTACACACAGACAGAGACATTAGACAGGTCTGGTACTACACTGTACACAGGCAGACAGAGACATGAGACAGGTCTGGTACTACACTGTACACAGACAGACAGAGACATGAGACAGGTCTGGTACTACACTGTACACACAGACAGAGACATGAGACAGGTCTGGTATTACACTGTACACACAGACAGAGACATTAGACAGGTCTGGTACTACACTGTACAGAGGCAGACAGAGACATGAGACAGGTCTGGTACTACACTGTACACAGACAGACAGAGACATGAGACAGGTCTGGTATTACACTGTACACAGGCAGACAGAGACATGAGACAGGTCTGGTACTACACTGTACACAGACAGACAGAGACATGAGACAGGTCTGGTATTACATTGTACACACAGACAGAGACATGAGACAGGTCTGGTACTACACTGTACACACAGACAGAGATATTAGACAGGTCTGGTACTACACTGTACACAGGCAGACAGAGACATGAGACAGGTCTGGTACTACACTGTACACAGACAGACAGAGACACGAGACAGGTCTGGTACTACACTGTAAACACAGACAGACAGAGACATGAGACAGGTCTGGTACTACACTGTACACAGACAGACAGAGACATGAGACAGGTCTGGTACTACACTGTATAGAGGCAGACAGAGACATGAGACAGGTCTGGTACTACACTGTACACAGACAGACAGAGACATGAGACATTTCTGGTACTACACTGTACACAGACAGACAGAGACATGAGACAGGTCTGGTACTACACTGTACACACAGACAGACAGAGACATGAGACAGGTCTGGTACTACACTGTACACAGACAGACAGAGACATGAGACAGGTCTGGTACTACACTGTACACGAAGACAGACAGAGACATGAGACAGGTCTGGTACTACACTGTACACACAGACAGACAGAGACATGAGACAGGTCTGGTACTACACTGTACACAGACAGAAAGAGACATGAGACAGGTCTGGTACTACACTGTACACAGACAGACAGAGACATGAGACAGGTCTGGTACTACACTGTACACAGACAGACAGAGATATGAGACAGGTCTGGTACTACACTGTACACAGACAGACAGAGACATGAGACAGGTCTGGTACTACACTGTACACAGACACAGAGACATGAGGCAGGTCTGGTATTACACTGTACACACAGACAGACAGAGACATGAGACAGGTCTGGTACTACACTGCACACAGACAGACAGAGACATGAGACAGGTCTGGTACTACACTGTACACACAGACAGAGACATGAGACAGGTCTGGTATTATACTGTACACACAGACAGACAGACACATGAGACAGGTCTGGTACTACACTGTACACAGACAGACAGAGACATGAGACAGGTCTGGTACTACACTGTACACAGACAGACAGAGACATGAGACAGGTCTGGTACTACACTGTACACACAGACAGAGACATGAGACAGGTCTGGTATTACACTGTACACAGACAGACAGAGACATTAGACAGGTCTGGTATTACACTGTACACACAGACAGAGACATGAGACAGGTCTGGTACTACACTGTACACACAGACAGAGACATGAGACAGGTCTGGTACTACACTGTACACAGACACAGAGACATTAGACAGGTCTGGTATTAAACTGTACACACAGACAGACAGAGACATGAGACAGGTCTGGTACTACACTGTACAGAGGCAGACAGAGACATGAGACAGGTCTGGTATTACACTGTACACAGACAGACAGAGACATTAGACAGGTCTGGTACTACACTGTACACACAGACAGAGACATGAGACAGGTCTGGTACTACACTGTACACACAGACACAGAGACATGAGACAGGTCTGGTATTACACTGTACACACAGACAGAGACATGAGACAGGTCTGGTACTACACTGTACAGAGGCAGACAGAGACATGAGACAGGTCTGGTATTACACTGTACACAGACAGACAGAGACATGAGAAAGGTCTGGTACTACACTGTACACAGACAGACAGAGACATGAGACAGGTCTGGTACTACACTGTACACAGACAGACAGAGACATGAGACAGGTCTGGTACTACACTGTACACACAGGCAGACAGAGACATGAGACAGGTCTGGTATTACACTGTACACAGACACAGAGACATTAGACAGTTCTGGTATTACACTGTACACACAGACAGACAGAGACATGAGACAGGTCTGGTATTACACTGTACAGAGTTAGACAGAGACATGAGACAGGTCTGGTATTACACTGTACACAGACAGAGACATTAGACAGGTCTGGTATTACACTGTACACACAGACAGAGACATGAGACAGGTCTGGTACTACACTGTACACACAGACAGAGACATGAGACAGGTCTGGTACTACACTGTACACACAGACACAGAGACATTAGACAGGTCTGGTATTACACTGTACACACAGACACAGAGACATGAGACAGGTCTGGTATTACACTGTACACACAGACAGACAGAGACATGAGACAGGTCTGGTACTACACTGTACAGAGGCAGACAGAGACATGAGACAGGTCTGGTATTACACTGTACACAGACAGACAGAGACATGAGACAGGTCTGGTACTACACTGTACACAGACAGACAGAGACATGAGACAGGTCTGGTACTACACTGCACACAGACAGACAGAGACATGAGACAGGTCTGGTACTACACTGTACACACAGACAGACAGAGACATGAGACAGGTCTGGTACTACACTGTACACAGACAGACAGAGACATGAGACAGGTCTGGTATTACACTGTACACAGACAGACAGAGACATGAGACAGGTCTGGTACTACACTGTACACAGACAGACAGAGACATGAGACAGGTCTGGTATTACACTGTACACAGACAGACAGAGACATGAGACAGGTCTGGTACTACACTGTACACACAGGCAGACAGAGACATGAGACAGGTCTGGTACTACACTGTACACACAGGTAGATAGAGACATGAGACAGGTCTGGTACTACACTGTACACACAGACAGACAGAGACATGAGACAGGTCTGGTACTACACTGTACACAGACAGACAGAGACATGAGACAGGTCTGGTTCTACACTGTACACACAGGCAGACAGAGACATGAGACAGGTCTGGTACTACACTGTACACACAGGCAGACAGAGACATGAGACAGGTCTGGTACTACACTGTACACACAGGTAGATAGAGACATGAGACAGGTCTGGTACTACACTGTACACACAGACAGAGACATGAGACAGGTCTGGTATTACACTGTACACACAGACAGACAGAGACATGAGACAGGTCTGGTACTACACTGTACACACAGACAAGAGACATGAGACAGGTCTGGTATTACACTGTACACACAGATAGACAGAGACATGAGACAGGTCTGGTACTACACTGTACACAGACAGACAGAGACATGAGACAGGTCTGGTATTACACTGTACACACAGACAGACAGAGACATGAGACAGGTCTGGTATTACACTGTACACACAGACAGACAGAGACATGAGACAGGTCTGGTACTACACTGTACACACAGACAAGAGACATGAGACAGGTCTGGTATTACACTGTACACACAGATAGACAGAGACATGAGACAGGTCTGGTACTACACTGTACACAGACAGACAGAGACATGAGACAGGTCTGGTACTACACTGTACACACAGACAGACAGAGACATGAGACAGGTCTGGTACTACACTGTACACACAGACAGAGACATGAGACAGGTCTGGTACTACACTGTACACAGACAGACAGAGACATGAGACAGGTCTGGTACTACACTGTACACAGACAGACAGAGACATGAGACAGGTCTGGTACTACACTGTACACAGACAGACAGAGACATGAGACAGGTCTGGTATTACACTGTGCACACAGACAGACAGAGACATGAGACAGGTCTGGTACTACACTGTACACAGACAGACAGAGACATGAGACAGGTCTGGTACTACACTGTACACAGACAGACAGAGACATGAGACAGGTCTGGTACTACACTGCACACAGACAGACAGAGACATGAGACAGGTCTGGTACTACACTGTACACAGACAGACAGAGACATGAGACAGGTCTGGTACTACACTGTACACACAGACAGAGACATGAGACAGGTCTGGTACTACACTGTACACACAGACAGAGACATGAGACAGGTCTGGTACTACACTGTATAGAGGCAGACAGAGACATGAGACAGGTCTGGTATTACACTGTACACACAGACAGACAGAGACATGAGACAGGTCTGGTACTACACTGTACACAGACAGACAGAGACATGAGACAGGTCTGGTACTACACTGTACACACAGACAGAGACATGAGACAGGTCTGGTACTACACTGTACACAGACAGACAGAGACATGAGACAGGTCTGGTATTACACTGTACACAGACAGACAGAGACATGAGACAGGTCTGGTACTACACTGTACACAGGCAGACAGAGACATGAGACAGGTCTGGTACTACACTGTACACACAGACAGACAGAGACATGAGACAGGTCTGGTACTACACTGTACACACACAGACAGAGACATGAGACAGGTCTGGTACTACACTGCACACAGACAGACAGAGACATGAGACAGGTCTGGTATTACACTGTACACACAGACAGACAGAGACATGAGACAGGTCTGGTACTACACTGTACACACACAGACAGAGACATGAGACAGGTCTGGTACTACACTGTACACAGACAGACAGAGACATGAGACAGGTCTGGTACTTCACTGTACACAGACAGACAGAGACATGAGACAGGTCTTTTGTCAGCCCTCTGAGTGCAGTAAGACTTTGTGACTGTTAAGCAGACTACCGGCAGTTACCACAAGAGCCCAACACAGACAAAGAGGTAACAGGGAAAGACAGACAGAGAGACGGAGGGGGGAAGAAAGAGGAGGACAAGAGAGCGAAGGAGTTAAATAAGGAAAGGAGGAACAAAGCCAAAAGCTGTCTGATCCTAAACATCCTCATGATACACAGTAATGTGCAGTTAGTGACCCATCAACATACCGCGTCACGCACAACACACCCATCAGCATACAGCGTCACACACAACACACCCATCAGCATACAGCATCACACACAACACACCATTCAGCATACAGCGTCACACACACAACACACCCATCAACATACCGCGTCACGCACAACACACCCATCAGCATACAGCGTCACACACACAACACACCATTCAGCATACAACGTCACACACGACACACCCATCAGCATACAGCATCACACACAACACACCATTCAGCATACAGCGTCACACACAACACACCCATCAGCATACAGCGTCACACACAACACACCCATCAGCATACAGCGTCACACACAACACACCATTCAGCATACAGCGTCACACACAACACACCCATCAGCATACAGCATCACACACAACACACCCATCAGCATACGGCATCACACACAACACACCCATCAGCATACAGCGTCACACACAACACACCATTCAGCATACAGCGTCACACACACAACACACCATTCAGCATACAGCATCACACACAACACACCATTCAGCATACAGCGTCACACACAACACACCATTCAGCATACAGTGTCACACACACAACACACCCATCAGCATACAGCATCACACACAACACACCATTCAGCATACAGCATCACACACAACACACCATTCAGCATACAGCGTCACACACAACACACCCATCAGCATACAGCGTCACACACAACACACCATTCAGCATACAGCATCACACACAACACACCATTCAGCATACAGCGTCACACACAACACACCCATCAGCATACAGCGTCACACACAACACACCCATCAGCATACAGCATCACACACAACACACCATTCAGCATACAGCATCACACACAACACACCATTCAGCATACAGCATCACACACAACACACCATTCAGCATACAGCGTCACACACAACACACCATTCAGCATACAGCGTCACACACAACACACCATTCAGCATACAGCGTCACACACAACACACCCATTCAGCATACAGCGTCACACACAACACACCCATTCAGCATACAGCATCACACACAACACACCCATTCAGCATACAGCATCACACACAACACACCCATTCAGCATACAGCGTCATACACAACACACCATTCAGCATACAGCGTCACACACAACACACCCATCAGCATACAGCGTCACACACAACACACCATTCAGCATACAGCGTCACACACAACACACCCATCAGCATACAGCATCACACACAACACACCCATCAGCATACGGCATCACACACAACACACCCATCAGCATACAGCATCACACACAACACACCCATCAGCATACAGCGTCACACACAACACACCATTCAGCATACAGCGTCACACACAACACACCATTCAGCATACAGCATCACACACAACACACCATTCAGCATACAGCGTCACACACAACACACCATTCAGCATACAGTGTCACACACACAACACACCCATCAGCATACAGCATCACACACAACACACCATTCAGCATACAGCATCACACACAACACACCATTCAGCATACAGCGTCACACACAACACACCCATCAGCATACAGCGTCACACACAACACACCATTCAGCATACAGCATCACACACAACACACCATTCAGCATACAGCGTCACACACAACACACCCATCAGCATACAGCGTCACACACAACACACCCATCAGCATACAGCATCACACACAACACACCATTCAGCATACAGCATCACACACAACACACCATTCAGCATACAGCATCACACACAACACACCATTCAGCATACAGCGTCACACACAACACACCATTCAGCATACAGCGTCACACACAACACACCATTCAGCATACAGCGTCACACACAACACACCCATTCAGCATACAGCATCACACACAACACACCCATTCAGCATACAGCATCACACACAACACACCCATTCAGCATACAGCGTCATACACAACAAACCATTCAGCATACAGCGTCACACACAACACACCCATCAGCATACAGCGTCACACACAACACACCCATCAGCATACAGCGACACACACAACACACCATTCAGCATACAGCATCACACACAACACACCATTCAGCATACAGCGTCACACACAACACACCATTCAGCATACAGCGTCACACACAACACACCCATCAGCATACAGCATCACACACAACACACCATTCAGCATACAGCGTCACACACAACACACCATTCAGCATACAGCGTCACACACAACACACCATTCAGCATACAGCGTCACACACAACACACCCATTCAGCATACAGCATCACACACAACACACCCATTCAGCATACAGCGTCACACACAACACACCTATCAGCATACAGCATCACACACACAACACACCATTCAGCATACAGCGTCACACACAACACACCCATTCAGCATACAGCGTCACACACAACACACCCATCAGCATACAGCATCACACACACAACACACCCATCAGCATACAGCGTCACACACAACACACCATTCAGCATACAGCGTCACACACAACACACCTATCAGCATACAGCGTCACACACACAACACACCATTCAGCATACAGCGTCACACACAACACACCCATTCAGCATACAGCGTCACACACAACACACCCATCAGCATACAGCATCACACACACAACACACCCATCAGCATACAGCATCACACACACAACACACCCATCAGCATACAGCGTCACACACAACACACCCATCAGGAGCTTCACACATTCATCATTGTGTACTGTCCCTGTGCTGAACACGAACAACTCGCAACACAAACCTGGCTCCTCCACACCTTTTCATTTGTCATAACAAGCAGTGATAGATAGGAAACCCCCCCCCCAACACACACTAATACACACACACACACACACACACACACACACACACACACACACACACACACACACACACACACACACACACACACACACACACACACATGCTGTAAATATTGACAAAGAACGTGACACATCACCCAATCACCGGTTGTTAAAAGCAAAGTTTACGGTGTGTTTGTTTTGTACAATGTGTGAAGGTGTGTGTGCGTGTGTGTGCGTGTGTGTGTGTGCGTGTGTGTGTGTGCATGTACATTAGCATATCAATGTTTACTCCAGAAGTTACTGTGAAGCGCCTGTTTCTCCTTGGGGAGAGCTGCTTGGCAAACGGCTCGGGGTAAACAAGGCAACCGGTGACAATATGCTAATGGGTCCGATTCATTATTCCCTCCGACAAGCCCCGCCCCACTGGAAGGTGCCTCGCATCTGCTGTGACATCTCCATCTCACCTCAACATTTACCATCCGCATGCAATGCAGCGGCTCCGCCCCTCCTGCCGCCGCTGTCTGATTAATATCTCATCAAGCCTCCCGAACAGCCCATCCGTCACCTGACGGAGTGATGGGTGAAGGTGCCGGCCCGGCGAGCTGGAAATGCTGCTGGGTAGAAGTCACTCGCTTCAGAGTCTTTTGATTTCACCTGAGGTGTCAGAGTTGTCCTGACAAAGCAGGGATGCTTTGGAGACTGGTATGATCCAGCGCCCCGCTATGTCTTAATGAAGACGCTTTGCAGCGCCCCGAAGGCTTGCGCCTGCAGCTGCAGCGTGTTGCACAGCAGTCAGTTCACCGCACACGAGCCAGACAAGAGACGGGAGGGGCAGGGCCGCAATGAGGTGCTCCGCTAATTGAATTGGACAGTGGATTGGATTTATTAACTCCACCAATATTTACTTTGTTGCCAGTGGCCTCAACTCATTACTTTGCTATGGATTTTTCCTCCTACATGTTTACCGGGCTAACTTAATAACCACATTAGGGCGTGCTGGTCTGTGGGCCTCACCATCATTTCCATAAGCCGCAATGTGAAAAAGAGGAAGAGGCTGAAAGCCTTCATGATCTGCAGGAGAAACGTCTCGCCGTAGTGCTCCACTGCCCCATCGCGTCAGCAGGAGGACCAATAGACAGAGCTACATGAACACTGTATGTAGATGGGATGTGGCAGGGATGGCTGACTCATCTTAGCTGAACATTTCCTGCCATATTTACACATCCTAATTATTCTGAATTCACTTATTTCATATTGCTTCAACTACAGCCTTAATGGGAACTTGGTCTTCTCTGATTTCAAAATTTGCCGTC
Organism: Lampris incognitus; assembly: GCF_029633865.1. Classification (NCBI taxonomy): domain Eukaryota; kingdom Metazoa; phylum Chordata; class Actinopteri; order Lampriformes; family Lampridae; genus Lampris; species Lampris incognitus. Next base: position 2,594,646 of record NC_079231.1, on the reverse strand, counting down.
GGTACGAAATTAGACAAATAACAACGAACCCTGTTCATACAGACAGCTACAGCGGTACATCCAGATTCTGACTGAACAGCGTTTTACAAGACTGACATTTGCATGGTAGATATTTAGGCAACACAAACATCGACCAACCATCTTGCAGAGACGTTGTAGTTTCAACCCCAAATTGGTCACACAAACAAGGGCTTGGGTTCTTGCTGCAGTCTGGAGCGTGCTTCAGATTTGACTGAACGTATTTGTCTTCTTGAATTCAAACTGATGAATGTTATAGAAATTCAGTTTGTGTGCCATGTGTTTTTGCTCATTTTATTGATGACTGCTGTTGGTTTGGAAACACAACAGGAACTCAGTAACAAACTGCTGGTTAAAGAAAGCACGTTTTGGGCCAACTTGTAATTTGCACAAAAGGAGCAACTGAGATGGGAACTAACAACCTGAAGATAAATCCTCAGTCTGTCTCTCCTCTCTGGTGTTCGGTTCTCAGGACGACTTGTAAATGAGTCTAAAGACCAAAATGCAAATATCTGAGGCTGCTGTGGACAACAGTCATTGATATTCAAGCTTTTTCTTGTCATCCAGGATCCAGTTGGTCCTCAGTTGGACATCACTATGGTTTTATTCTGAACTTCTAATCCTAATGCATCACATTATATCTAGTATACATATTATCTAGGGCCAGGTGTTGCAAATTAGCTACGAACACTATGAGACTTGCAGCGGCTAGCTGTTTTCAGCTTGTCCATGTACACTGTATCTGTCCCTATCAAACAAAGCAAATAAATCTAATATTCACAAATATATGTACGGTACACACGTCTAAAACACAGAGGACAGGGTTGAGCAGTTGTTTGTTAGTCTACAGTGAAAAATCACAAGCTGTTCTTTAACTATGGCCATTGTTTTTGATAACAATATTTCAAACAAGGAGAAACTAGAGGAGTCTGTTTGGACTTGGTGACAAACCCTTTTTTTGCCTACCGGGAGAAGGGGCATACAAAACCACTGTTTCGATTGAACAAGAAATATTGGGAAAAAAGTTGTTAATATGCAGCACTCAAACTAAAAAAACCTAGCTGATAAAACGCTTTGCCTGTCAGTCTGTGGATGTGCAGCCTCCTAGGTGGACCCTCGTGTGAGAGGGACCAGGTCTGACATGAAGTGACAGATCAGCCCATCATACCCACAAAGCCCTTATTAAGACATCAGATGTGTTTAATGTCGTGGTTGTTATGATATAAAGTGAATGAAGGTGAATGGCTGCTCTGCTGATTGACTTTCATTCATAAAACAACAGGAAGCTCAGCCATGGGAGATGTGTTATTGTAGCTACTGAGGTGATTTCCAACTGTGACTGTGATTTACTCTACTCTTGAGATTGTATTTTTACAGTGGAGTTTTAACAATGGAGACTATGGCACCTCTGCATGGCGGCGAGGTGAAGAAGGTGAATTACTTTTGGTTCCTGTGTTCCTCCAGTGCTCCTGTGCTGAGATTAGCACTGAATGATTTGCTGGCATGTGAAGTACCATCGACTTCTCGTTTACTTTCAAGAGTCATACCCGAATACACTGTGTTTTGCTTTTGACGCTGTTGCTTCACGATCTGACTCAACTGTAGATGTCAGTTGCACATGCACATGGCTGACTCGGAGCGGGCAGTGATCAAGAGCAGCGTTGGGTCGAGCGATCTAGAGTGAATGGAGAGAGGGAGCGGCGATAGTGAGAACAAATATTTTTCAGAGGTTTTGAATCATGGCAACCATGGGAGGTTCTTCATCATACAGTCATAACTATGCAAATAAAATTATAGGCTGATAGGTCCAGTAGTTTGAGAGATTAGCTGCGGACACACACACAACCCCCCCCAAACACACACACACACACACACACACACACACACACACACACACACACACACACACACACACACACACACACACACACACACACACACACACATACACAGCCAAATGCATAATTATCTCCAGGCTACCGCCTGGCGGAGATAAATAGTAAGCCACTTAGATACAGCTATATGTGTAATTACTCAATTAGCACCAAGGACATGCACAAGGCCAGGCTAAAGTTGCCCGAGCAACAGCCCATTTGCCTTCTTTGGCTGAGCTGCCCGTCTGGAAGAAAAAAAAAGGTTTTATTTTGCTGTTGTGACTTAATAAATATGAATAGCCCGTAATTGCTAAAGTTAGACCAATTTAAATCACCAATCCACTTTTATTACTGTTTGACAGGCATGCCTCTGTGGGACACAGGGATGGGGTGGCCCAGAGCCCTTAAAGAAAAAAGTGCTGCCCTAGGCCCCATGTTATGTCACACTGTAGCATCCAAACATGGTACTTATTATGTTGTGTGAGGGCTCCGGGTGAGTCTTCTGAAGTTGTTGGATATAAGATGAATGGTATAACCAATGGGATTCTCTGTGAATAAAAATCTCCACATATGCTTCTGAACGATGCACCCAGCCACTGAGGATGCACAAGCCAGTATATTCTTAGTGCCGGTCCCAAGCCCGGACAAATGGGGAGGGTTGCATCAGGAAGGGCATCCGGCATAAAATCTTTGCCAAATCAAACATGCGGATCATAAATAAGATTTCCATACCGGATCGGTCGAGGCCCGGGTTACCAACGACTGCCACCGGTACTGTTAACTAGCAGGGTGCCGGTGGAAACTATGGTACTGTTGGGTGAAGGAGAAGGAGACGGGGAAGGCATGTCCTGAGGCAGCTAGAGGAGGAAGGGTAGGCATGTGGAAGTGAGAGTCAGAACTTTGAATGTTGGCACTATGACTGGTAAAGGGAGAGAGCTGGCTGACATGATGGAAAGAAGAAAGGTAGGCATACTGTGTGTGCAAGAGACCAGGTGGAAGGGGAGTAAGGCCAGGAGTATCGGAGGTGGGTTCAAACTCTTCTACCATGGTGCAAATGGGAGGAGAAATGGGGTAGGGGTAATTAAGAGTATGCTAAGAGCGTGCTGGAGGTGAAGAGAGTGTCAGACAGAGTGATGAGTATGAAGTGGGAAATCAAACGTGTGCTGATGAAGCTTATCAGTGTGTATGCCCCACAAGTTGGATGTGAGATGGAAGAGAAAGAAGAATTCTGGAGTGAGTTGGACGACGTGGTGGGGAGTGTACCCAAGGATGAGAGAGTGGTGATTGGAGCCGACTTCAATGGGCATGTTGGTGAAGGAAACAGAGGTGATGGGCAGGTATGGTGACAAGGAGAGAAATGTGGAAGGACAGATGGTGGTGGATTTTGTGAAAAGGATGGAAATGGCTGTGGTGAATACATATGTCAAGAAGAGGGAGGAACACAGGGTGACATACAAGAGTGGAGGAAAGTGCACACAGGTGGACTATATCTTATGTAGAAGGCGCAATCTGAAAGGGATTGGAGACTGCAAGGTGGTGACAAGGGAGAACGTAGCTAGGCAGCATCGGATGGTGGTCTGTAGGATGACTTTGGAGACCAAGAAGAGGAAGCGAGTGAAGACACAGCCGAAGATCAAATGGTGGAAGTTGAAGAAGGAAGACTGTTGTGTGGAGTTCAGGCAGGAGGTAAGACAGGCACTGGGTGGCAGTGAAGAGTTGCCAGATGGCTGGACAACCACTGCAGAAATAGTGAGGGAGACAGCTAGGAAGGTACTTGGTGTGTCATCAGGACAGAGGAAGGAAGACAAGGAGACTTGGTGGTGGAATGAGGAAGTACAGCAAAGTATACAGAGGAAGAGGTTGGCAAAGAAGAAGTGGGATAGTCAGAGAGATGAAGAAAGTAGGCAGGAGTACACGGAGATGCAGCGTAAAGCAAAGAGAGAGGTGGCAAAGGCAAAGGAAAAGGCGGAGGGTGAGTTGTATGACAGGTTAGACACTAAGGAAGGAGAAAAGGACTTGTACCGATTGGCTAGACAGAGGGACCAAGCTGCAAAGGATGTGCAGCAAGTTAGGGCGATCAAGGATAGAGATGGAAATGTGCTGACAAGCGAGGAGAGTGTGCTAAGAAGGTGGAAGGAGTACTTTGAAGGGCTGATGAATGAAGAAAATGAGAGAGAGAGAAGGTTGGATGATGTAGGGATAGTGAATCAGGAAGTGTGGTGGATTAGCAAGGAGGAAGTGAGGGCAGCTATGAAGAGGATGAAGAGTGGAAAGGCAGTTGGTCCAGATGACATACCTCTGGAGGCATGGAGGTGTTTAGGAGAGATGGCAGTGGAGTTTTTAATTAGATTGTTTAACACAATCTTGGAAAGTGAGAGGATGCCTGAGGAGTGGAGAAGAAGCATACTGGTACCGATTTTCAAGAACAAGGGTGATGTGCAGAACTGTAACAACTACAGAGGTATAACGTTGATCAGCCACAGCATGAAGATATGGGAAAGAGTAATAGAAGCTAGGTTAAGAGGAGAGGTGATGATCAGCGAGCAGCAGTATGGTTTCATGCCAGGAAAGAGCACCACAGATGTGATGTCTGCTTTGAGAATGTTGATGGAGAAGTATAGAGAAGGTCTGAAAGAGTTGCACTGTGTCTTTGTAGATTTAGAGAAAGCTTATGACAGGGTGCCGAGAGAAGAGGTGTGGTATTGTATGAGGAAGTCAGGAGTTGCAGAGAAGTATGTAGCAGTGGTGCAGGATATGTATGAGGGCAGTGTGACAATGGTGAGGTGTGCAGTTGGAATGACAGATGGGTTCAAGGTGGAGGTGGGATTACATCAAGGATCGGCTCTGAGCCCTTTCTTGTTGCAATGGTGATGGACAGGTTGACGGATGAGATCAGGCAGGAGTCTCTATGGACGATGATGTTTGTAGATGACATTGTGATCTGTAGTGAGAGTAGAGTGCAGGTTGAGGGGAGCCTGGAGAGGTGGAGGTATGCACTGGAGAGAAGAGGAATGAAAGTCAGTAGGAGCAAGACAGAATACCTATGCGTGAATGAGAGGGAGGACAGTGGAATGGTCAGGATGCAAGGAGTAGAGGTGACGAAGGCATATGAGTTTAAATACTTGGGGTCAACTGTCCAAAGTAATGGGGAGTGCAGGAGAGAGGTGAAGAAGAGAGTGCAGGCAGGGTGGAGTGGGTGGAGAAGAGTGTCAGGAGTGATTGGTGACAGAAGGATACCAGCAAGAGTTAAAGGGAAGGTTTACAGGATGGTTGTGAGACCAGCTATGTTATATGGTTTGGAGACAGTGGCACTGATGAAAAGACAGGAGGTGGAGCTGGAGGTGGCAGAGTTGAAGATGCTAAGATTTTCACTGGGAGTGACGAAGAAGGACAGGATTAGGAAGGAGTATATTAGAGGGACCGCTCAGGTTGGACAGTTTGGAGACAAAGCAAGAGAGGCAAGACTGAGAGGGTTTGGACATGTGTGGCAGAGAGATGCTGGGTATATTGGGAGAAGGATGCTGAATGTGGAGCTGGCAGGAAGGAGGAGAGGAGGAAGGTCTATTCTGTTGCCTACCAACATGGGGATTGCTGGTTCAAATCCCGGTGTCACCTCTGGCTTGGTCGGGCATCCCTACAGACACAATTGACCTTTCGCAAAGTACCGCCCCAGAACGGTGCTTGTCAAATCCTACCTTATCAACGGTCCGTCAAGCTTTCAAACACACAACAAAATGCTGAAACGGTGTGCCTATGGGATCTGCAAATCAGATACTAGATATCTGAACAGTTGGGAGGGGTGTAATTTCCTTTCCCTTCCCGAAACCCAGAACGCAAGAAGCACAATGTCGGCAATAGATTTGGCAGTATAGCAGACCCCATGGCCAGCTTAATCCATCCAAAATCAACAAAAATACCTGTCTGCTCCAAGCTAAGCTTGCTACTAGCTATTATTGATAGCTAATACAGCTAACGTATTATTACGGTTACTTTTACCCACACAATGCGCTGATTTCTTCCTTCATGTTTTGGTGTTTTCTGGCTACTTCCTGGATAGTTCTGAAATGCTTGATGGGCATAGCAATAGCAACTTCAATCAATGATAAATACACAGCATAGTATGTCTGTGCATACTATTACCGAGGACGAGTTTCATCTTTAACATAACGTGCTTTCCTGTTGGGGCTAACCCCAACAGCTCCAGTTCAGACAGAGTTGGAGAACCTGGTGGTAGAAATGGGGTGAGGTGTGTGTGTGTGCGTGTGTGTGTGTGTGTGTGTGTGGGTGTGTGTGTGTGTGTGTGTGTGTGTGTGGAGGGGTTCCAAATAAGTGCAACATAAAGGTCAGTAAAGCCAAAAATTTGACTTGGATGCAGGAAACACAAGCAACACACTTCAAGCTAAAGCTCTTCCTCTGACGGTGTCAAACCATCGTAACCCATCCATCCATCATCCAAACTGCTTATCTTGCTTTCAGGGTCACGGGGATGCTGGAGCCTATCCCAGCAGTCACTGGGTGGCAGGCGGGGAGACACCCTGGACAGGCCGCCAGTCCATCACAGTCTGCCCGCCACACCTTCATAATGTAATAATTATATTTAACATGTGATGGCCTGGTGGCCTGTCCAGGGTGTGTCCCCTCCTGCTGCCCAATGACTGCTGGGATAAGCTCCAGCATCCCCGCGACCCGAATTCGGATAAGCGGCTTGGATAATGGATGGATGGATGTTTGTTGACTAGCCAGCTCCAGTCTAAACACAGTCAAGGTTTCAAATCTGGTGTACACCAGCTTTCCTTCTCTTCACTTCCTGTCTCATCGCTCTCCCACATCATGACGGCAAACCGCTGAATCAACAGCAACACAGAATATCATCATTTTGTTTTCTTCTAAGAGATTTCTTCATTACACAGTGGACAGCTCATCTTTATTGACAAATCTTGACCAAGTCTTTTGTCTCCATAAAAAGAGGGCTGGAGGAGTATTTCCATATTTAACTAGAAGGAGGAAGGAGGAGTGGTTCTCCTCACATCGACCGCGGGACATTTCCATGTCACAGCATCTGGGACACAACCCATAACTCATCAAAGCGGCGGGGTAATTTATATGCTCCAGTTTTAATATGTTACAGATGACTGGCTGTGTTTCTTCCTGCCATGGGAACGTTACGAGGTGGCTGACACTCCCACAGCAGACCACGCCGCAGATGCTACTGCCGCCGCGCTCACCATACAGACAATGATACCTGTAGTGCCTTTCATGGTTCAGGGCCCACTAATTTCAATGGGAAGTCCAACATATTTCATGGTCAGATTCTAGCTGTGTGTGTGTGTGTGTGGGGGGGGGGTGTCTTTGGGAGATTTTGTAGGTGGCAGGTGGAGGTGTTCCTCTTTCTGCCCCCTTTACAACATATTGGAGAAGGTTCTGGATCATTTGGTGCGGCCGTGCCAGGTTTTGTGTTATTTGTGCGATTTCACCTGAATGAGAATTTCTGATGTGTTGGAGGAGGAAGATGGTGTGAGTGTGTTTGCAGTTGTGGTTTAAATGTCCACCTCACATGGGGACAACATCCTTCTCCATTGCTCAGGTTGTCTGAAATCTGTGCTCATTCTGACACAATTAATAAATCTGATATATGCAGTTCATATCATATGAATAAATAAAAGGTAATAATATTTACCACAATACTGCCAGGACTGGGATTTACATTTGGAAAAGTCAGGTAGACCAACATGAAGTCTCCTTTGTAGACGTCTCCTGATTTCTGAGCCCAAGGCCATAAATGATGTACCCATACTAAGTGGCTGTCAACACTTTGGAGTAACACGCTGTTGTTCAGTACTGTACTTCTGTACTGTACTGGCCTCCCTGTTCATCCTGGAGAACAAGTTGTTCAGTACTGTACTGTACTTCTGTACTGCACTGGCTTCCCTGTTCACCGCGGAGAACAAGTTGTTCAGTACTGTACTGTACTTCTGTACTGCACTGGCTTCCCTGTTCACCCTGGAGAACAAGTTGTTCAGTACTGTACTGTACTTCTGTACTGCACTGGCCTCCCTGTTCACCCTGGGGAACAAGTTGTTCAGTAATGTACTGTACTTCTGTACTGCACTGGCTTCCCTGTTCACCCTGGAGAACAAGTTGTTCAGTACTGTACTGTACTTCTGTACTGCATTAGCTTCCCTGTTCACCCTGGAGAACAAGTTGTTCAGTACTGTACTGTACTTCTGTACTGCACTGGCTTCCCTGTTCACCCTGGAGAACAAGTTGTTCAGTACTGTACTGTACTTCTGTACTGCATTAGCTTCCCTGTTCACCCTGGAGAACAAGTTGTTCAGTACTGTACTGTACTTCTGTACTGCATTAGCTTCCCTGTTCACCCTGGAGAACAAGTTGTTCAGTAATGTACTGTACTTCTGTACTGTATTAGCTTCCCTGTTAACCCTGGGGAACAAGTTGTTCAGTAATGTACTGTACTTCTGTACTGCACTGGCTTCCCTGTTCACCCTGGGGGACAAGTTGTTCAGTAATGTACTGTACTTCTGTACTGCACTGGCTTCCCTGTTCACCCTGGAGAACAAGTTGTTCAGTACTGTACTGTACTTCTGTACTGCATTAGCTTCCCTGTTCACCCTGGAGAACAAGTTGTTCAGTACTGTACTGTACTTCTGTACTGCACTGGCTTCCCTGTTCACCCTGGAGAACAAGTTGTTCAGTACTGTACTGTACTTCTGTACTGCATTAGCTTCCCTGTTCACCCTGGAGAACAAGTTGTTCAGTACTGTACTGTACTTCTGTACTGCATTAGCTTCCCTGTTCACCCTGAAGAACAAGTTGTTCAGTACTGTACTGTACTTCTGTACTGCACTGGCTTCCGTGTTCACCCTGGAGAACAAGTTGTTCAGTACTGTACTGTACTTCTGTACTGCATTAGCTTCCCTGTTCACCCTGGAGAACAAGTTGTTCAGTACTGTACTGTACTTCTGTACTGCATTAGCTTCCCTGTTCACCCTGGAGAACAAGTTGTTCAGTACTGTACTGTACTTCTGTACTGCATTAGCTTCCCTGTTCACCCTGGGGAACAAGTTGTTCAGTACTGTACTGTACTTCTGTACTGTACTGGCTTCCCTGTTCACCCCAGAGAACAAGGTGACCCCCGCTTGTCATTGTATTAACTTGCACTCTGATGGTCACATGTAATCTGACGGATCACAGATGTCGTCGTGAATCATGAAACTTAATTGGCCAGAGATAAATACAACAAAGTTGATATTTCTGGGGCGTCCGGATGGTGTGGCGGTCTATTCTGTTGCTTACAGACTGGATTCACTGGTTTGAATCCCGTTGTTGCCTCCGGTTTGGTTGGGCGCCCCTACAGACACTATTGGCCGTGTCTGTGGGTGGGAAGCTGGATGGTGGTATGTGTCCTGGTCGGTGCACTAGCGCCTCCTCTGGTCCATCAGGGTGCCTGTTCAGGGGTTAGGGGGAACTGGGGGGGGGGGGATAGCGTGATCCTCCCACGCAGTGTCCCCCTGGTGAAACTTCTCACTGTCAGGTGAAAAGAAGCAGCTGGTGACTCCACATGTATGGAAGGACACGTGGTAGTCTGCAGCCCTACCCGGATCAGCAGAGCGGGTGGAGCAGAGACCGGGACGGCTCGGAAGAGTGGGGTACTTGGCCAAGCACAATTGGGGAGAAAAAAGGGGGGAAATCCAAAAAAAAAAAGAAAAAGAAAAGGGAAAGTTGATTTCTGGTGAAGTGTAGAAGACATTCTCACAAGTGCTTTTAACATGACATCTCCTATTCATGCCAACTAGTAGTAAATGGTATCTTCACGTTTGCACATCAAAATACACGAAGACATTCAGGGCAAAACACTTCAAGGAGAACGCGTATTTTCAGGGCAGTGGGTTTTTGTTTTTGGGATAATGGGCCATCAGAACAAGTCCCCTGCTTTTGAATATATGTATAATCATGATTATATATATATGTGTATAATCATGATAAAACACATATAATCATGATTATATCCATATAACCATGGTTATGTGTATAATCATGATCATACACATATAATCATGGTTATACACATATCATGGTTATATGTGTATGACCATGATTATATGTGTATGATTATGGTTATATGTGTATAATCATGGTTCCTTTAGAAAGGTGACTAATTATATATTGTTCCTGAAGTTTCAGAAGTCTCCTCTGTGTCACTGAAATGGAGTTGCAGAGGCTCAAAACATGTAAATTGTATTTTATCTTCAACTGAAATGATCTGAGTGTAAACTTTTTCCTTTTGGCTTTGTCTTTTCATCCAAAGGCTCAACAGGGCTGTTGCTATAGGTCCTACAAGTTCAAATGTGATGATATAGTACCAAAATATGAGCACTGTAGCTTGTTTTTACTGTGAATATGTATAGGCAGATGTCCAACATGCCAATCTGGAGTCTTTAAACAGCCCCTTGATGTTATGGGCCTTATGGAGGCTGATAATAAGCCGACATGTTTCTGTATGTTCCATATCGAGGCATGTAAGGAGGTTACAACATCCATCCATTATTCGAACCGCTTACTCCAAGGGTCGCGAGGATGCTGGAGCCTATCCCAGCAGTCACTGGGCGGCAGGCAGGGAGACACCCTGGACAGACTGCCAGGCCATCACAGGGCCGACACATACACAACACACACACACATTCATACCTAGGGACAATGTAGTACGGCCGATTCACCTGACCAACATGTCTTTGGACTGTGGGAGGAAACTGGAGCCCCCGGAGGAAACCCACACAGACACGGGGAGAACATGAAAACTCCACACAGAGGACGACCCGGGACAATCCCCAAGGTTGGACTACCCCGGGGATCGAAACCAAGGCCCTTCTTGCTGTGAGGCGACCGCGCTAACCACTGCACCATCGTTCCACCCGAGGGCGGAGGTTAAAACAAGTGGAGAAAAAACAGTCATCTGCTGATAGGATGAGATTATCCATCATGTGCAACATGTATTGTCGGAGAATGTGAATAAAAACGTGTTACACAGGAGACATGCTGAATATTGTGTCACCATCAGTGTTACTTCTGTGCTGCGTTCATCCACAGCTGCATATCCACGCGGATAACTAGAACAATCCCAGCTGCTTGTGAATGGGTTAGGGTTAGCACTCCTCGGGCCTGTAATAATGTGCTATCCTAATCAATAGACACCGCCCCGAGAAGAATAGATGGTCCTACTGCAGCTGGACTTGAACCCCCCTCTTCTTCTAGATGTGAATCAGCATCCTCTTCCTCCGCAAAGACCTTGGCACCCCTGTCCATGTGCACACAAACAAACACAGTTAGAGGGAAGCTGAACTCTGACCTCTGACATTTGGTCCCTCCGACCCCTCTGTCTGATGGCCTATCGATTACGTCTGGGCCCTGCTTGGGTAATTGCTGCCTTGTAATTACTTCACATGTCGTTTCGGGAAACACAGAGGAGTGGATTTGCAAACAGGAACAATTCAGCCCACAGGACAAAAGTCTGGTCTCATTTCCAGAGGACCAGGCCTGGCAGCTGAGGGACAAACACCAGGAGGCAGACAGTCGGAGACAGAGATACGTAAGCTCAGACTAAAAATAACTGCTTGTCGAAACATGGTGATGTTTCAAACTGGACAGAGAAGCAGAAATATAGGATCTAGAATAAAGTAATCAGGCATGTTTCCTGGCTTCCCCCGACAGAGGAACCCCTCTGGAGGAACCTGAGCGTGTTATGCGGCTGGTGGAGACAGCGGTCTCACACTGTCCGGTCTGCAGGCCTCATTGACCGGCTAACCATGAGAAATGAAAAGGCCGCCTGTCTGTCCTGCTATGACATGGACGGCAGCATGCCGAACAGTACACTTCCTGAGACCGGACGGTGTTCATCCTGTCTTTAAACCCACTCTAATATCCTCAGTGTCACGAAAGAACATGGAAAACGTAGGAGCTCCAGCAATATGTTAAAAGACACAGAAAGCAAACAGGCTTAGTGCTCCATAACTTCAGAATAGAGATCATCATATGCTGGCACACTGAAGTCCATTAGCTGCAGTAAAAGGGGGTGATGTAGGGCACATGGACCCATCAGTCACGCTAAGCTAATTACTGTTTGATGGAAAACAAAAATGAGCAGTGTCCACTTTTTTATGGTGACTCTTGAATGAAAATATTCGAATAAATCTGTTAAATGTATTTAATTCTGGTGTTCAGGTGGTGTGATGGTCTATTCTGTTGCCTACCAACACGGGGATCGCCAGTTCGAATCCCTGTGTTACCTCCAGCTTGGTTGGGCGTCCCCACAGACACAACTGGCTGTGTCTGTGGGTGGGAAGCCGGATGTGGGTATGTGTCCTGGTCGCTGCACTAGCGCCTCCTCTGGTCGGTCGGGGCGCCTGTTCGGGGGGGAGGGGGAACCGGGGGGAGTAGCGTGATCCTCCCACGTGCTACGTCCCCCTGGTGAAACTCCTCATTGTCAGGTGAAAAGAAGCCGCTGATGACTCCACATGTATGGAGGAGACGTGGCAGTCTGCAGCCCTCCCTGGATCAGCTGAGGGGGTGGAGCAGAGACCGGGACGGCTCCGAAGAGTGGGGTAATTGGCCAAGTACAACTGGGGAGAAAAAGGGGGGGGGGCGTATTTGAGTCTAGTGAGTAATGACTTGTTAAAAAACTGTCTTATTTGCTCTTCCATGTGTCACGCCCCATCTGGATAGTTAAGTTATCTTTTGTTTCTCCCAGTGTTTTGTCTTGTACTTCCTGTTTTATTTTGATGCTCACCTTTTGTCTCGTTTCAGGTCCTTTACTTCCTGCCCCCATGTGTCTCCCTCCTACGTGATTACCTGCCCTACCCTAATATGTTGCACCTGTCTCTCATTGTCTCCCCTCCTCCAGAGTATACAGTCTTAGTGTTCTTTTCCCTCTGTGCCAGTTCCTCTTGTTCCTTGTAACAGCGTTCCAGCATTTTCCCCCTTGTGTAAGTTTCTTGAGCCCTATATTTTCCTGACCTGTTTTTGCCTTTTTGACCTCGCCTTTCGCCTGCCGATTTGGATACTGTTGCCTTGTTATCTGATCACCTGTGTCCCGACCTCGTTTTTATTAAAAGGACCGATTTTTGTGAACTGAGACTGAGTCTGCGTTTTGAGTCCAAGCCTGTGGTTCAGTACTGACAGTACGAACTGGCCATAACATGGACTCAGCGGACTCAGATACAGTACACTCTGTGCTTCGGGCACAGGTTCACAAGATCCAGAGTCAAGATGAACAGATCAGTCTTCTTCGCCATGAAGTGAAGGAGCTGACAGACCGTCAGGAGTCCCCTTGGCAGCTTTCGGAACCCAGCTCAACCATCTCTTTGACCAAATGCGGAAGATGCGAACCCACCGGGCTCTGGCAAATCGATACCGGTGGCACCTCCGCATTTTGGGTCCAATGCTGCTTCTCCTGCGCCCGCCACTCCGTCCCTGCCTCTCCACCTTTCCAGACCAGAGCGTTTGTCCGGAGACACAGGTGTCTGCAGAGTTTTTCTAACCCAGTGCGATTTGCATTTTGAGCTTCAGGCTGCTGCCTTCCCCTCTGACCGCTCAAAGATTGCATACATTATTTCTCACCTGACTGGGAGAGCGAAGGTCTGGGCGATGGCAGAGTGGAGTCGGAAATCACATGTCTGCAATTCACCATCGCTGTTCTCCAAGACCTTCACCCAGATCTTCCAGCAGACAGCCCCTGGACGGGAGGCAGCCCGAGCCCTGGTGAGACTGCGACAGGGTAAGAAGAGGGTCTCTGATTACACCATAGAGTTCTGCACTCTAGCAGCAGAGAGTGATTGGAACCAGCCAGCCTTGTTTGATGCTTTTCTTGATGGACTTTCTGACTCTCTCAAAGACCAATTAGCCCCCCTGGACCAACCTGCAGAGCTGGATTCCCTTATAGCCCTGGCTATAAAGATTGACAAGCGTCTGTATGAGAGAGAAAGAGGCAGAACCAGACCCTGCAGTTCCCCGCTGCTCCAGCGGAGGCAACAGGTCAGCTGCTCTTCTTCTTGGCGACGCACTCCTGCTGACTCTATCACAGCACCTCCCCCAGACACAGAGGAACCTACGCAGCTTGGCCGAACCCACCTGACCCCAGAGGAACGCCAGCGACGAGTTTCAGAGAGTCGCTGCATCTACTGTGGCCAACTGGGCCACTTCATCACCTTCTGCCCGTTAAAAGACCGAGCTCGCCAGTGAAGGTGAGGGCACTGGTGAGCCGTATTTTGACTGTTTCTAATCCCTCTCGTTTGCAACCTCTAATGTCTCTGATCTCCTCTGCGTTTTCTCTTAAGCATCCAGTCCTAGTTGATTCCGGCTCAGATGCTAACCTAATGGACTTTGATCTAGCCAGGAAGCTGGGCCTCAAAACCTTCCACCTCAGCCAGCCCTTGGATGCAAGTGCTCTGGACGGCAGGCTATTATGTAAGGTCACCCATCGCACTCAGTCACTGCACCTGTCTTTTCCCGACTCTCACACCGAAAGAATCAGCTTTCATGTCTTTCGAGCTCCTCAGCACCCACTTATCCTGGGATACCCCTGGCTCACACTCCACAGCCCCCTTATAGACTAGAAAACAGGGCAGGTAATTTCATGGGGGAAGACTTGTGCAAAGAACTGTTTCTCACCTTCTCAACCTTTCCTGTCAGAGCTTCAACCTCCTAACACCTCCCAGAACTTTCCCAGCCTGGATCCAGAGTTTCCCGACCTTTCCCGGGTTCCCGCCTGCTACCATGACCTTAAGGTTTTTTTTTAGCAAGGCCCGTGCCATATCCTTGCCTCTGCACTGGGCCTATGACTGCGCCATTGACCTGCTCCCTGGAACTTCACCACCCAAGGGTTGCCTGTATTCCCTGTCAGCTCCTGAAACCCAGGCCATGATAAAGTACGTTGAGGAATCCTTGGCTGCAGGGATTATTCGGCCTTCCTCCTCTCCCGCTGGCGCTGGGTTCTTCTTCGTTGACAAGAAGGATAAAACCCTGCGGCCTTGCATTGACTACAGAGGACTCAACGAGATCACCGTTCACAACAGGTACCCCCTCCCTTTAATTTCCACTGCTTTTGAACTACTAAATGGTGCTAAGGTTTTCACTAAACTGGATTTAGGGAATGCTTATCACCTAGTTAGAATAAGGGAGGGGGATGAATGGAAGACAGCATTTAACACTCCCAGTAGTCATTATGAGTACCTGGTCATGCCGTTTGGACTTACCAATGCCCCAGCTGTCTTTCAGGCCCTGGTGAATGACGTCCTCCAGGATATGCTCAATGAGTTTGTTTTTGTTTACCTGGATGACATCTTAATCTTCTCCCCTGATGAGCAAACTCATATTCAGCACGTCTGGCGGGTTCTCCAGCGCCCTCCTCCACCACAAACTCTTTGTCAAGGCTGAGAAGTGTGAGTTTCACATGTCCTCCGTGTCCTTACTGGGGTTCATCGTGTTTGAGGGGGAGGTCAGGATGGACCCAGAAAAGGTTAGCGCTGTTGTGGATTGGCCCACTCCCACTAGCCGTAAGGAGGTTCGACGATTCCTGGGGTTTGCTAACTTTTACAGAAAGTTCATCAGAAATTTTAGCTCTGTTGCTGCCCCCCTTCATGCACTGACCTCTTCTAAGGTTAGCTTCCAGTGGAACACCCGGGCTGAGCTCGCTTTCCAGAGACTGAAGACCAGCTACACCTCAGCTCTTGTCCTCACGTTGCCTGACCCCAACCTGCAGTTTGTGGTGGAGGTGGATGCCTTCGATGTGGGGGTGGGAGCTGTTCTCTGAGAGGTTGGCAAAGGACAATAAGCTACACCCATGTGCCTTTCTTTCCCGCAAGCTGTCGGCCTCCGAGAGGAACTATGATGTTGGCAACCGTGACCTGCTTTCCATCAAGGTGGCATTGGAGGAGTGGAGGCACTTGTTGGAGGGGGCCGAACAGCCTTTTCTCGTCTGGATGGATCATAAAAACCTTGAGTACTTGAGGATGGCTAAGAGGCTCAACTCTCGGCAGGCAAGGTGGGCTCTCTTTTTCAACCGGTTCCATTTCACCCTGTTTTATCGCCCTGGCTCCAAGAACTTAAAGCCTGATGCTCTCTCACGTTTGTTTCCCTCCGAGAACTCTTGTAAAGATCCTACTCCCATTCTTCCTCCCTCGTGTGTTGTGGGTTCTGTCACTTGGGACATTGAGAGAAGGATCAACGAGGCCAATGTGAACTGTCAACCTCCGACTGGCTGCCCGCCAAACTGGCTGTTTGTGTCTCCTGTCTTGCATTCACAGGTCAGCCACTGGGCCCACTCTTCCCGGTTATTCTGTCACTCTGGAGTATGCAGGACCTTGTTCGCCATACGACAGCGGTTCTGGTGGCTGGTCATGGAGAAGGAAGTGACAGAGTACGTGGCAGCCTGTCCGGTGTGTGCTCGCAGTAAGGTCTCCCGACGCCCAGCTTCTGGTCAGCTTCGCCCACTCCCTGTGCCACATTGACCCCGGTCTGACATCTCTGTGGACTTTGACTGGTCTCCCCCCTTCTGAAGGTAACACTACCATCCTCATGGTGGTGGATAGATTTTCACAGATGGTTCATTTGTCTCCTTGCCCAAGTTGCTCTTGGCCAAGGAGACAGCCGAGGTGATGCTGCATTATATTTTTTGCCGCCATGGCTTCCCTAGGGACATTGTGTCTGACTGGGGCCCGCAGTTTGTGGCACAGTTCTGGTGGGCTTTCTGTTCACTTCTGGGAGCATCCGTCAGCCTCTCATCTGGACACCATCCCCAAACCAACGGTCAGACGGAGCGGCTGAACCAGGAGCTGGAGACCAGCCTGCGTTGCCTCGCCTCCCAGAGCCCCAACACATGGAGCAGTCAGCTCACCTGGGTTGAGGCACACAACTCTCTCCCATGTTCCTTATCTGGTCTCTCCCCCTTTCAGTGTGCCTATGGATATCAACCTCCTCTCTTCCCTGCCCTGGAGAGGGAAGTCAGTGTGCCCTCTGTGCTGGCTCTGGTGCGCCGCTGTCGCCGCACCCTGCTCCGCAGTTCTGAGCGTTACAAGAAGGCGGCTGACCGACGGTGGATCCCTGCCCCCACTTCCAGGAGCGGCCAGAGGGTATGGCTATCCACTAAAGACCTGCCTCTCAGAGTGGAGTCCCGGAAACTCGCTCCCAGGTTTGTGGGGCCATTCCAATTTCCAAGGTCATTAACCCAGTTGCTGTCAAGCTCAAACTCCCCAGAGCCATGAGAGTTCACCTATCCTTCCACGTGAGTCAGATCAAACCGGCCATAGAAAGCCCTCTGGTCCCTGCCTCCAGGCCCCCTCCTCCCCCCTGGTTCGTCAATGGTGGCCTTGTTAACACTGTCCGCAAGCTCCTGGCGGCCCGGGGCAGGGGCTCCCAATACCTGGTCAACTGGGAGGGATACGGCCCTGAGGAATGTTCCTCGGTCTCGGCCAGCAACATCCTGGACCCGTCCCTCTTCCGGGACTTCCATCGGGCCCACCCTGG
>NC_079231.1:2537397-2577020 GCF_029633865.1 Lampris incognitus | reverse complement strand
AATACTGGCTATGCCACCCTTGTTATGTACTGACAACTTGGTAGTAAGTTAAACACCTCCCAGTCATCAAAACTCTGGAGACAGAATCTGTTGTCCGCAGGTTTATTGATTTGCAAAAGGTATTTAACTTGCTGCCAAGTTGCCAGTACATAACAAGGGCGGCATAGTGAAACAGCAATGACGATGTGTGGAGCAGCCATCTTGGATTTTGAGGTCAAGGTTGGTGAGGTTCTTCCAACTTTCCGAGTTGGAAATCTGACTTCAGGGAGTGTTCCAGTTGAAATCTCTGAATGGGAACTCGGAAATTCAGATTCAGACAACTTTCTTTATCCCAGAAGGGCAATTCAGTTTTTACAATCTACCCACACCATACACAAACTCACAGACAAGTGGCAATCAGTGGTATGTCAGAGACAACAGACAGATCAGTACATGGGCAAGAGATGCACACTGACACCCTGATGTGGCCCTGCATGCAGACTCACATGAGGACCAGGCAAAGGGCAAAACTTCACAGAAGTTAAAAGAATAGCATAATAAATAAATGAAGCATTGCACGTTAAACTCCCCCACTACAGTCAGTGAGCGTACAGACCCACAAGCCATGGGACAAACAGACACGGTGTAAACCAACTACTGTGCTTTAAAACAATATAAAGCATTTATTTAAGAAGACTACTCTCAGCATTTAACAGCCTGACAACAGAAGGAATGAAGGACCTAGAATAGCGATTTGTTTTCCTAGGGGGCGCTTTATAGTGCCGGCCTGAGGGCATTACAGTAAATTCACTGGACAGGACGTGGTCAGATCCCGACTTCCCAGTTCACATGGAACGCACCATTACACCTGGAACAACAGGTCAATGTAATGAACTCCTTGCTAGAACACCACATCTGACAGGCACGCACACACACACACACACACAAAACCATAATTTCATATGCGCAGCATCTTTTAAGTTTGACAGTATTGTTAGAACAACCCAGGTCATACACCCCAAACACCACCATAAACCTGAGGTTGGCTGATCACAGAAGGCTGCAGCCTGCTGGCGAGGGGGCTCCTTTATTTTGAATCATACCCCTGACCATGTTCAGTTTGGATTGTTGCACCACATCACAGCTAAGATCTGCAGCCGTCGACCCATCGTCACATTACTGAGTGCCTCATCTCCACTTCAGCATTCCGTTATCAATCCACGTTAGACTAGTCATGTGTAAGACCTGCTATGGCTGTCACTTGGACAGTTTTGGATTTTCCATTTAATAACTTTGTAAAAAAGAAAAAAGAAAAAGATACAGACCTGCCGCTCCGTCAATGCCCCTAAAACTGCATATATTTGCATTTAAAATAAGTTTTAGATTAATTGCACAAAAAAGTTATGATAAGATCTACCTAAAACAACCATAAGCGGTCAGAATGACCACACACACCTAATTTGCGCGTGGTGGGGCACGTTATGTCAGTATTTATGATGTGTGTTGGTGGCATCGTTTCCTTCATGAAGTTCGTTGTCCTGTCCTAGAAACACACTAGCGTCCTCCAGTGCAGAGAAATAGTCTAAACTTGATGTTTGATTACTGCCCACGTCTGGTTACAGACGCCGTTACAGATGCACCGTGACTACCACCGACGCAGTATTTACAGGCGTTGGACAGTGGCCATTTTAAATTGTTTGAAAAATAGCATTGTCGCACACGAATGGCATGTGTGCAGACGTTTGCTGATGGAAAAAGTTATCCTAAAAAAATAGCCGTTCTTTGTGCAATGCGTCTTCACTTCCTGACTTAAGTCACATGGGAGGTTAACTTCCTGTGTTTCTTAAAGGAACCACTACCAACGCAGAAAACAATTGAAATTACTTAGAAAAATGTCATTCACTAAACTACCGTAACAGAACACTACCCTTCTGGCATGATTAAATCGCCACAACCCAACAGTCTCTAACACAGTTATTATGGCTCCTTCTCTGGAGTGACGAGCAGGACTGTCTCAGTAACGGGCCGCAGGAACACTTTAGTCCCATCCTTCCTAGAGACCTCGATCTCTACCGGAGGACTTGAGTAACAAGTCCCAAAGGCCATTCATTCCTCTTAAGTTGGTCATCCTTGAGAAGCACAATGCTTCCAGGCTGAAGGTTGGGCTGGGAAGACTGCCACTTCCTTCGTGGCTGAAGTGAAGAAAGATATTGCTTCTTCCATTTATCCCAGACAGTTTTAGCCAGATACTGGACTTATCCAGTATCTGATTTGTGGAGGTCTTTGACCCAGTCACCGACCAGGGCAGAAGGAAGACTCACTTTCTGAGTGAGGAGGGTTGCTGGTGTAAGGATGAGAGGATCGTCTGGATCGGTGGACACCGGAATATGAGGTCTGGCATTGATAGCAGCCACCTCTGCCATCAGTGTAGTAAGTTCCTTGTGGGTCAGCTTCGAAGACCCGAGCTGCAGGAACATAGAGTCCAAGATTTTTTCTTGCTACACCAACCATCCTCTCCCATGAACCACCCATGTGAGAGGTGTGGGGAGGATTGAACTTCCATGGGCAACCTTGCTCTAACAGGAGCTTCTCGACAGAAGTGTTGTCAATACTGTTAGGAATCTTAAACTCCTTACAAGCACTGACAAAGTTGGTTCCTCGAACAGAATGGATGAGTTTCACTGGATTCCTGATGGCAAGGAAACGCCTGAGGGCGTTGATGAAGCTCGACGTATCCAGAGACTTGACCTCGATGTGAACAGCAGGCAAATAAGACTGCCCACTGCATTGTCTCCAGAGTTTTGATGAACGGAAGGTGTTTAACTTACTGCCAAGTTGCCAGTACATAACAAGGGCAGCACAATGATGCTACGAATGGCATAAGATGTGTGCAGACTTTTGCTGGTGGAAAAAGTTATCCTAATAAAATAGCCATTCTTTGTGCAATGCGTCTTTCCTTCCTGACTAAAGTCACATGGGAGGCTAACTTCCTGTGTTTCTTAAAGAAACCACTACCAATGCAAAAAACAATTGAAATGACTTAGAAAAATGTCATTCACTAAAAAATCGTAACAGAACACTGGCTCTTGCCCCGGTCTGCTAAATCAAGAATGGGCTAAAAAATGGGGAGTCTCCAAACTCACTTTGTCTCTCTCTTCGTTTTTGTTCTAGTTACAAGACAATGCTATGGCCTTGTTTATTTTGGGTTAACTGGCTGTTCATGTTGGTGCTAACAGCAGTATGTTGCACATTCAATCTAACTTCTTTGCTTATTTAAATAACCATTTGCTCACCATAGTACAGTGAATTACAATGAGCGGTCTTGGCAGCATCCATCCATCTGTTATCTGAACCGCTTATCCTGCTCTCAGGATTGCGAGGATGCTGGAGCCTGTTCCAGGAGTCATTGGGCAGCAGGCGGGGAGACACCCTGGACAGGCCGCTAGGTCATCACAGGGCTGACACATACACACACACACACATTCATACCTAGGGACAATTCAGTACTGCAGATTCACCTGACCTACATGTCTTTGGACTGCGGGCGGAAACCGGAGCCCCCAGAGGAACCCACGCAAACACGGAGAGAACATGCAAACTCCACACTGAGGATGACCCGGGATGACCCACCAAGGTTGGACTACCCCGGGGCTCAAACCCAGGACCTTCTTGCTATGAGGCGACCACGGTAAGCACTGCGCCACCGGGCTGGCCCTGGCAGAAGTCTACTTTATTTCAATGAGACCATTGTATGTTGTACGGTTTCTTGTTGTGATTTTGTCTGTATTTTGATTTTTGCCAGTACTTCTACCAGTACTGTTAGTCATTTTGCGCATTTTGTGTTTGACGTTTAATTCATTATGCTGTCAAGGTGTTATTCACATAATTGTAAACATACTTGGGAGCCTCTCTGCAAAAGAAAAGGAATGTTTTCTCTTACTCTTTCATCTCTTATCATCGGCCGCTTCTCCGGGGTCGGGTCGTGGTGGCAGCAAACTAAGTAGGGCATTCCAGATGTTCCTCTCCCCAGCAACACCCTCCAGGTCCTCCTGAGGGATCCCAAGGCATTCCCAAGCCAGATTGGACATGTAGTTCTGGGTCTACCCCGGGGTCTCCTCCCAGTTGGACTTGCCCGGAAACCTCCAAAGGAGAGTGCCCAGGAGGTATCCTAATCAGATACTCGAACCACCTCAACTGGCTCCTTTCGACGCGAAGGAGCAGCAGCTTTACTCTGTATCTGCGATCTCACCCTTTTGGTCACTACCCAAAGCTCATGACCATAGGTGAGGGCTGGAACAAAGATTGACTGGTAAATTGAGAGCTTTGCCTTCCGGCTGAGCTTCCTCTTCATCACAATGGTCCGGTACAATGTCCACATTACTGCTGATGCTGCACCCATCCGCCTGTCAATCTCCCGCTCCATCCTACCCTTGGTAGTACTTGGGGGTCCAAGTCACTAACAAATTTAAGGATCTTTTCAAGTATAATTTTACCCCTCTCCTCACTCAAGTACAGCAGGACTTTGAGAGATGATCATTATTCCCTTTATCTCTAGCTGACTGAATTAATTCAGTTAAAGTGAATATACTGCCTAAAATTTCCTTCCTATTTGAATGCATTTCAATCTTTATCCTAAAATTATTTTTTCGAAAACTTGATGGAATTATCTCAGGGTTCATTTCAGATAAAAAGAATCCAAGAATCAGCAAAGTAACACTGCAGAGACCAAGGAAGCTGGGGGGTATTGCCCTACCAAATTTTAATCTTTATTGTTGGGTGGCCAACTTCCGCATACCTCAGCAGTGGTTGCGGGCAGATAGCTTGCATAATCTCCCAACTTGGTTGAGGTTGTAAACATCTTCCTGTATACCATCTTCACTTGCTGCTTTGGTTTACACCACTAGTGGTTCAGCCTGCTCAGAATACTGCAAGAACATTTTAGTCAAGATGACCCTCAAAATTTGAATCAATTTAGAAGCCATTTTAGATTACAAGCCTTTTCACTACAGGCTCCTATATTTAGAAATCGTGCCTTCCTTCCCTTTCTAGAAGATGGAGATTTTTCCATGTGGTTCTATCTTGGCATAAATCATTTAATCATTTGTATATTGAGGGCAACTTCGCATTTTACCATGAAGACTTTTTTGTGTTTTCTTTTTTTTCATTTGTTAGTCTTAGTGGGGGGTATATATTTTTTTGTTTTACTACACACAATTTTTTTTTTGTATGTATGTCCACCCATCCATCGTCTTAACCGCTTATCCTGCTCTCAGGGTCGCGGGGATGCTGGAGCCTATTCCAGCAGTTATTGGGTGGCAGGCGGGGAGACGCTCTGGACAGACCGCCAGGCCATCACAGGGCGCACACACACACACACACACACACACACACACACACACACACACACACACATTCATTCCTAGGGACAATTTAGTACAGCTAATTCACCTGACTTGCATGTCTTTGGACTGTGGGAGGAAACCGGAGCCCCCCGGAGGAAACCCACGTAGACACGGGGAGAACATGCAACAAACGCCACACAGACGACGACCCGGGACAACCCCCAAGGTTGGACTACCCCGGGGCTCGAACCCAGGACCTTCTTGTTATTAGGCGACCGCGCTAACCACTGCGCCACTATGCTGCCCCAGTTTAAGATTGTATGTATGTAGAATGGATAATTATATAGATATGGGTGGGCATCTCTGACACGGCTCTCTGTGGTGCAACTGGCCAGCGCGCTTGGTTGTGTGTGTGTGTGTGTGTGTGTGTATAAATATATAAATATATAAATATATATATCTTAATATTCCACTCCTCATTTGTTGAGCGCTTTTATCAACACCATTGACGGCTTCCGGAAAAAAAGAAAGTTATATATATGGCATTTATGTTGAACATCAAGAGGACATCACCCTGTGATGGCCTGGCGGCCTGTCCAGGGTGTCTCCCTGCCTGCCGCCCAGTGTCTGCTGGGATAGGCTCCAGCATCCCCATGACCCTGAGAGCAGGATAAGTGGTTTGGATAATGGATAGATGGATGTTTCTAACTACTGTTTTTGCCATAAACATAATGTTTATAGGCCATTATTTTTTTATGTAGGTTTTAATAAAATTGTAGAAACTATTACTTACAATTTTCACAAACAATAATAAAAAGAGTTTGGAAAAAAGAAAAGGCGTAAAGTGTGCAAAAGTTGAGATGGAGTTGTTGTAAAGTGGATGGAAGGGTTGAACAGGTATGTGGCACAGCAGCTAATTCACTAACGTCGTTTAACCAGTTTGGCTCGGAGTCAGAACTGAGTCAGCTTGTACCAAGTATACATGAGTGTATTTGCTACACCATGTCTTAGAAAATGAAAGATAATGGAATAAGCTACTAGAACAGTAGAGAAGTTATACTCATTTTAGAAGGTGTAATGTAGATCAACGCTGGTATCAGAGCTGTCATGTTGTGCAGGTACGATGGTTCTAACGCTCTCTCTCTTCTCAGCTCAGCTACTCATGGGAGTGTTTGGATGAAGGCCACTGTTTCAGCTACAGCACCAGGCGTCTGTACCTGAATACAAAGTCAAGTACAGATATCATCCGTTCAACGAGATGCCAAATAAATCTGCTCTGGCCAGAATCTGCAACTTTTCTGCATGACTGCTATCATCCATCCCTCCATCATATGATAAAGGGTTTAACTGATGTGTGAGAACAGTTTTATGTCTGAGCCATTTTATTAACTTGTTTTAACACATTTTACCAATTGCATGTCAGCAGTGAAGAATCATTGAAATGAAGTGTGACCTTTTGTGACCTCGACAAAACTGCCGCTCACCCTTCAGTTTCCCCTGAGACGCTGACACTCTTCATCATACAGCACAAACCGCAGAAAACACCAGATCAGTACTGGGAGAGAGCGCCAAGCAGCATCCAGCTGTCATTCATTCTCCCTCCCCGCTGTCACAGACAGGAACACAACCTCCCTCCAGCCTCCTCCACCCTCCCATCTCTCTCTCTCACCCTCGTTTACTGAGACGTGAATCTGCCACTTCTCTTGTATTCCAAAGCCATGACAAGAGGCTAACGTCGCCACAGTAATGCAATAAGCCCAGGCAAACAGAGAGGAATTTGAGAAGAGAGAGAGAGAGAGAGAGAGAGAGAGAGAGAGAGAGAGAGAGAGAGAGAGTTGAATATCAGAGTGTCTCTCTCTCTCTCTCTCTCTCTCTCAGTGGTACATGTGTAGAATGAGGAGGAGAGAAAAGAGACTACATTCTCATCTCTTCAGTCTAGAAGAAACGACAAACACTCATCCTCAGGAGCAACCCCCCCCCCTCTCTGGTAAACAATGTGCAACTTAAAAACAAATGGCTGTGCCAGCCCCTTGTCAGTGCTGAAAGCAGTGGTCGTGTCTGTGGCTCCGCTGGCAGCACCACCTGCCTGTGAGAGCCTCTGCTCGCCTGAGTCCATCTCCCTCCATTGTGGCGTGGACTACAGGCGGTATTGTAAACCTTGTCAGTGGCGCTGCCGTCGCCATGCCAGCTGGCCGGAGTGTGAGCGGGTGGGGGGAGGGAGGGGCCTGGCTGGGGCCAAACAATGCACAGATCTGTGCTCAACGGGCAACCGAGGAAAGGCTGCTTTGTTCTGCCGCGACGGGCCATGCCAGCCTCCCCGTGCCCAAAGAAACCAACAAAGACAAACAGCCCGAAAACCACACACAGACTATATATCAACACCTGAGACAGAGAGAGAGAGGGAGAGAGAGACAGAGAGCGCGAGACAGAGAGAGACAGAGAGACAGAGAGAGACAGAGACAGATAGACAGAGAGAGAGAGAAGTCAGCTGGGGGGGGGGGGTACGAATCATATTCAAAGGGGGGACACTATATATATATATACACACACACACACACACACACACACACACACACACACACACACAATATGTACAAAAGTACTGGGACACACCTCTTAATCATTGAATCCAGGTGTTTCATTGCCATAGGTGAATAAATCCAGCAGCTAGCCATGCAGACTGTATTTACAAACATTTGTGAAAGAACGGGTCGTTCTGAAGAGCTCAGTGAATTCAAGCGTGGTGCTGTCATAGGACGCCACCTTTGCAATAAGTCAGTTGGTGAAATTTCTTCCCTGCTGGATGTTCCACGGTCAACTGTAAGTGGTATTATTGAAAGGTGGAAGCATTTAGGAACAACAGCATCTCAGCCAGGAAGTGGCAGACCACGTAAAGTCACACAGCGGGGTTAACGAGTGCTGAGGTGCATAGTGCGTAAAAGTCACCAACGCTCCGTTGACTCAATAACTGCAGAGTTCCAAACTTCCTCTGGCGTTCACATCAGCACAAAACCTGCACCGGGAGCTTCATGGAATGGGTTTCCATGGCTGAGCAGCTGCATGCAAGCCTTACATCACCAAGCACAATGCCAAGCGTCGGATGGTACTTAGTCCATATAGTGTGTGTGTGTGTGTGTGTGTGTGTGTGCGTGTGTGTGCGTGTATTTATATATACGTATATACAAACCCCAATTCCAATGAAGTTGGGACGTTGTGTAAAACGTGAATAAAAACAGAATACAATGATTTGAAAATCCTTTTCGACCTATTTCCGTTTTTTATTTTTAATAAATTTGCAAAGATTTCTACAAAACCTTTTTCACTTTGTCATTATGGGGTATTGTGTGTAGATTGATGAGGGAAAAAAAGGAATTTAATCCATTTTGGAATAAGGCTGTAACATAACAAAATGTGGGGAAAGTGAAGGGGTGTGAATATTTTCCGGATGCACTGTATATCAATCATGTCCAGCAGAACAGATAATTTTATATACACTATATATATATGATCTACACTCACCGGCCACTTTATTAGGCACACCTGTCCAACTGCTCGTTAACGCAACTTTCTAATCAGCCAATCACATGGCAGCAACTCAATGCATTTAGGCATGTAGACATGGTCAAGACGATCTGCTGCAGTTCAAACCGAGCATCAGAATGGGGAAGAAAGGTGATTTAAGTGACTTTGAACGTGGCATGGTTGTTGGTGCCAGACGGGCTGGTCTGAGTATTTCAGAAACTGCTGATCTACTGGGATTTTCACGCACAACCATCTCTAGGGTTTACAGAGAATGGTCCGAAAAAGAGAAAATATCCAGTGAGCGGCGGTTCTGTGGGCGAAAATGCCTTGTTGATGCCAGAGGTCAGAGGAGAATGGCCAGACTGGTTCCAGCTGATAGAAAGGCAACAGTAACTCAAATAACCACTCATTACAACCGAGGTATGCAGAAGAGCATCTCTGAACGCACAACACGTCGAACCTTGAGGCAGATGGGCTACAGCAGCAGAAGACCACACCGGGTGCCACTCCTGTCAGCTAAGAACAGGAAACTGAGGCTACAATTCACACAGGCTCACCAAAATTGGACAACAGAAGATTGGAAAAACGTTGCCTGGTCTGATGAGTCTCGATTTCTGTTGTGACATTCGGATGGTAGGGTCAGAATTTGGCGTCAACAACATGAAAGCATGGATCCATCCTGCCTTGTATCAACGGTTCAGGCTGCTGGTGGTGGTGTAATGGTGTGGGGGATATTTTCTTGGCACACTTTGGGCCCCTTAGTACCAATTGAGCATCGTGTCAACGCCACAGCCTACCTGAGTATTGTTGCTGACCATGTCCATCCCTTTATGACCACAGTGTTCCCATCCTCTGATGGCTACTTCCAGCAGGATAACGCGCCATGTCATAAAGCTCGAATCATCTCAGACTGGTTTCTTGAACATGACAATGAGTTCACTGTACTCAAATGGCCTCCACAGTCAGCAGATCTCAATCCAATAGAGCACCTTTGGGATGTGGTGGACCGGGAGATTCGCATCATGGATGTGCAGCCGACAAATCTGCAGCAACTGCGTGATGCTATCATGTCAATATGGACCAAACTCTCTGAGGAATGTTTCCAGTACCTTGTTGAATCTATGCCACGAAGGATTAAGGCAGTTCTGAAGGCAAAAGGGGGTCCAACCCGGTACTAGCAAGGTATACCTAATAAAGTGGCCAGTGAGTGTATATATATAGGCACTGAATACACACTAACTCTCACCCATACACACTCACTCCAATTCAGATACGTCCACATTCGCACCCAACCCAAATCCCCCTCCAACATTCCTCCAAACACACAAGCCCTGAAGTCCCTCCTCTGACATCAAAGCCGAGAGAGAGAAAGAGAAAGAGAGAGAGAGGGAGGAATAGAATCTGAGAGAAGGTCTGGGATCCATCTGAGATTGAGAAATCCAACCACAGCGGTTGGATCCTATTGACGGAGCCTGGCCTGAGTAACACACTCCGACAAGGCCTTTCTCTCCTCCAGCACCCCGACCATGTGGTCCCTGCTCCTGCCAGCAACGCATGTCACAGCTCATCACAGTTGTCAATGAATATTCATGCCACACATTTCGCCTGTGTGTACGTACATGTGTCATGTACAGTTTTTGTGTGTGTGTGTGTGTGTGTGTGTGTGTGAGTGTGTGCCTACGTTCAGTGTTTGTGTGTGATGAGTAGAGCAGCTATGCACATATGCATTCAGGTGTAAGTGTGACAGCATGTGTGACTATCAAGGTGTGTGTGTGTGTGTGTGTGTGTGTGTGTGTGTGTGTGTGTGTGTGTGTGTGTGTGTGTGGTCGTCTTTGGCTGAGGTTTTCAGCATCCAGGCAGGTTCCTGTCAGGGCGAGGGGCTTGGCTGGCGCAGGAACCAGCGGCAGACGCCCAGAAAACCGCCACAGGCCCCAGCTTCCGACAGGGCCCACTCTTGTACCACACAGTGGCCAAACGACTCAGTGTTGGCTGGGACATTAGGGCTCACACACTGTCTGGATTCTAAGACACACACACACACACACACACACACACACACACACACACACACACACACACACACACACACACACACACACACACACACAGCAGGCCTGCCAAAACTCCACAGATGTCCCGGCTGTTGTTGCATGTGAGTCAGCGCAGGCCGAGCTCTTTGATGCCGAGGTCTGGTGCAAGCTTTGGGGTGCCGGGATTGAAATGTAAGGCAGGTGCACCATCACACTTGGCTTCCAGAACATTCTGACACACAGATTGGGCCCTACCCTTCCAAAACTGCACCAGCATGCCTGTCTCTTCCTAAGTAACAGAGAAGGGCGAGGCTCAGAAAGGCTTCGTCTGTTGACTTCACTGAGAAAAGTGACTTCTTAATGTCACAAGTCAAAGCCAGAGACGTGTGGCCAGCTGACTTCTGACTAGCCAGTGCAAAAACCTCTTGATACCAAGTCCACAACAACTCTGAGACTCACGCTGCTGAACACATCATCCCCTCGGCAACTACTTTTGCATTGTGGACCACTTTCACAGACACACAACCAACTGCTCCTGTCCTCCACGTCTGCAGGCAGAGCGTCTGCTGTACTGTGAAGAATAAACTACAGGTAAGAACGGAAAGCTGCTCAGCCTGTCACCTCCTGAACCTACACGGCACCTGAAATGAAAGCCAAGGAGTCCACACACAGCAGCTGTCACAGCTCCACACAGCCTTACCCTCGGTTGGCATGGAAACGGCCCTCCCAGGCTAGTCCACGTCCCCTGGAACCATCCCCTCAGACACAGGAACCACACTCTACACAGACACCACACCACACTCTACACAAACACCACACTCTACACAGACACCACACTCTACACAAACACCACACTCTACACAAACACCACACTCTACACAGACACTACACTCTACACAGACACCACACTATACACAGACACTACACTCTACACAGACACCACACTCTACACAAACACCACACTCTACACAGACACTACACTCTACACAAACACCACACTCTACACAGACACCACACTCTACACAGACACCACACTATACACAGACACTACACTCTACACAGACACCACACTACACAAACACCACACTCTACACAAACACCACACTCTACACAGACACCACACTCTACACAGACACCACACTCTACACAGACACTACACTCTACACAGACACTACACTCTACACAGACACTACACTCTACACAGACACCACACTCTACACAGACACCACACTCTACACAGACACCACACTCTACACAGACACCACACTCTACACAGACACCACACTCTACACAGACACCACACTCTACACAGACACTACACTCTACACAGACACCACTCTCTACACAGACACCACACTATACACAGACACCACACTCTACACAGACACTACACTCTACACAGACACTACACTCTACACAGACACCACACTATACACAGACACCACACTCTACACAGACACTACACTCTACACAGACACCACTCTCTACACAGACACCACACTCTACACAGACACTACACTCTACACAGACACCACTCTCTACACAGACACCACACTCTACACAGACACCACACTCTACACAAACACCACACTCTACACAGACACCACACTCTACACAGACACCACACTCTACACAGACACCACACTCTACACAGACACCACACTCTACACAGACACCACACTCTACACAGACACCACACTCTACACAGACACCACACTCTACACAAACACCACACTCTACACAGACACCACACTCTACACAGACACCACACTCTACACAGACACCACTCTCTACACAGACACCACACTCTACACAGACACCACACTCTACACAGACACTACACTCTACACAGACACTACACTCTACACAGACACCACACTCTACACAGACACCACACTCTACACAGACACCACACTCTACACAGACACCACACTCTACACAGACACCACACTATACACAGACACCACACTCTACACAGACACCACACTCTACACAGACACCACACTCTACACAGACACTACACTCTACACAGACACCACACTCTACACAGACACCACACTATACACAGACACCACACTCTACACAGACACCACACTATACACAGACACCACACTCTACACAGACACCACACTCTACACAGACACTACACTCTACACAGACACCACACTCTACACAGACACCACACTCTACACAGACACCACACTCTACACAGACACCACACTATACACAGACACCACACTCTACACAGACACCACACTCTACACAGACACCACACTCTACACAGACACTACACTCTACACAGACACCACACTCTACACAGACACCACACTATACACAGACACCACACTCTACACAGACACCACACTATACACAGACACCACACTCTACACAGACACCACACTCTACACAGACACCACACTATACACAAACACCACACTCTACACAGACACCACACTCTACACAGACACCACACTCTACACAGACACCACACTCTA
Source organism: Lampris incognitus (assembly GCF_029633865.1). Taxonomy (NCBI): domain Eukaryota; kingdom Metazoa; phylum Chordata; class Actinopteri; order Lampriformes; family Lampridae; genus Lampris; species Lampris incognitus. Next base: position 2,563,652 of record NC_079231.1, on the reverse strand, counting down.
CACAGACACCACACTCTACACAGACACCACACTCTACACAGACACCACACCACACTCTACACAGACACCACACTCTACACAGACACCACACTCTACACAAACACCACACTCTATACAGACACCACTCTCTACACAGACACCACACTCTACACAAACACCACACTCTACACAAACACCACACTCTACACAGACACCACACTCTACACAAACACCACACTCTACACAGACACCACACTCTACACAGACACCACACTCTACACAAACACCACACTCTACACAAACACCACACTCTACACAGACACCACACTCTACACAGACACCACACTATACACAGACACCACACTATACACAGACACCACACTCTACACAAACACCACACTCTACACAGACACTACACTCTACACAAACACCACACTCTACACAGACACCACACTCTACACAGACACCACACTATACACAGACACTACACTCTACACAGACACCACACTCTACACAGACACTACACTCTACACAGACACCACACTATACACAGACACCACACTCTACACAAACACCACACTCTACACAGACACCACACTCTACACAGACACCACACTCTACACAGACACCACACTATACACAGACACCACACTATACACAGACACCACACTCTACACAAACACCACACTCTACACAGACACTACACTCTACACAAACACCACACTCTACACAGACACCACACTCTACACAGACACCACACTCTACACAGACACCACACTCTACACAGACACCACACCACACTCTACACAGACACCACACTCTACACAGACACTACACTCTACACAGACACCACACTCTACACAGACACCACTCTCTACACAGACACCACACTCTACACAAACACCACACTCTACACAGACACCACACTCTACACAGACACCACACTCTACACAAACACCACACTCTACACAGACACCACACTCTACACAGACACCACACTCTACACAGACACCACACTCTACACAAACACCACACTCTACACAAACACCACACTCTACACAGACACCACACTCTACACAGACACCACACTATACACAGACACCACACTATACACAGACACCACACTCTACACAAACACCACACTCTACACAGACACTACACTCTACACAAACACCACACTATACACAGACACTACACTCTACACAGACACCACACTCTACACAGACACTACACTCTACACAGACACCACACTCTACACAGACACCACACTCTACACAAACACCACACTCTACACAGACACCACACTCTACACAGACACCACACTCTACACAGACACCACACTCTACACAGACACCACACTATACACAGACACCACACTCTACACAAACACCACACTCTACACAGACACTACACTCTACACAAACACCACACTCTACACAGACACTACACTCTACACAGACACCACACTATACACAGACACTACACTCTACACAGACACCACACTCTACACAAACACCACACTCTACACAGACACTACACTCTACACAGACACCACACTCTACACAGACACTACACTCTACACAGACACCACACTCTACACAGACACCACACTCTACACAAACACCACACTCTACACAAACACCACACTCTACACAGACACCACACTCTACACAGACACCACACTCTACACAGACACCACACTCTACACAGACACCACACTATACACAGACACCACACTCTACACAAACACCACACTCTACACAGACACTACACTCTACACAAACACCACACTCTACACAGACACTACACTCTACACAGACACCACACTATACACAGACACTACACTCTACACAGACACCACACTCTACACAAACACCACACTCTACACAGACACCACACTCTACACAGACACCACACTATACACAGACACTACACTCTACACAAACACCACACTCTACACAGACACCACACTCTACACAGACACCACACTATACACAGACACTACACTCTACACAGACACCACACTACACAAACACCACACTCTACACAAACACCACACTCTACACAGACACCACACTCTACACAGACACCACACTCTACACAGACACCACACTCTACACAGACACTACACTCTACACAGACACCACACTATACACAGACACTACACTCTACACAGACACCACACTCTACACAAACACCACACTCTACACAGACACTACACTCTACACAGACACCACACTCTACACAGACACCACACTCTACACAAACACCACACTACACAAACACCACACTCTACACAAACACCACACTCTACACAGACACCACACTATACACAGACACCACACTACACAAACACCACACTCTACACAAACACCACACTCTACACAAACACCACACTCTACACAGACACCACACTCTACACAGACACCACACTATACACAGACACTACACTCTACACAAACACCACACTCTACACAGACACCACACTCTACACAGACACCACACTATACACAGACACTACACTCTACACAGACACCACACTACACAAACACCACACTCTACACAAACACCACACTCTACACAGACACCACACTCTACACAGACACCACACTCTACACAGACACTACACTCTACACAGACACTACACTCTACACAGACACTACACTCTACACAGACACCACACTCTACACAGACACCACACTATACACAGACACCACACTCTACACAGACACCACACTATACACAGACACCACACTCTACACAGACACCACACTACACAAACACCACACTCTACACAAACACCACACTCTACACAGACACTACACTCTACACAAACACCACACTCTACACAGACACTACACTCTACACAGACACCACACTCTACACAGACACCACACTATACACAGACACCACACTCTACACAGACACCACACTACACAAACACCACACTCTACACAGACACCACACTCTACACAGACACCACACTCTACACAGACACCACACCACACTCTACACAGACACCACACTCTACACAGACACTACACTCTACACAGACACCACACTACACAGACACCACACTATACACAGACACTACACTCTACACAGACACCACACTCTACACAAACACCACACTCTACACAGACACCACACTATACACAGACACTACACTCTACACAGACACCACACTCTACACAGACACCACACTATACACAGACACCACACTCTACACAGACACCACACTACACAAACACCACACTCTACACAAACACCACACTCTACACAGACACTACACTCTACACAGACACTACACTCTACACAGACACTACACTCTACACAGACACCACACTCTACACAGACACCACACTATACACAGACACCACACTCTACACAGACACCACACTATACACAGACACCACACTCTACACAGACACCACACTACACAAACACCACACTCTACACAAACACCACACTCTACACAGACACTACACTCTACACAAACACCACACTCTACACAGACACTACACTCTACACAGACACCACACTCTACACAGACACCACACTATACACAGACACCACACTCTACACAGACACCACACTACACAAACACCACACTCTACACAGACACCACACTCTACACAGACACCACACTCTACACAGACACCACACCACACTCTACACAGACACCACACTCTACACAGACACTACACTCTACACAGACACCACACTACACAGACACCACACTATACACAGACACTACACTCTACACAGACACCACACTCTACACAAACACCACACTCTACACAGACACCACACTATACACAGACACTACACTCTACACAGACACCACACTCTACACAGACACCACACTATACACAGACACCACACTCTACACAGACACCACACTACACAAACACCACACTCTACACAAACACCACACTCTACACAGACACTACACTCTACACAGACACCACACTCTACACAGACACTACACTCTACACAAACACCACACTCTACACAGACACCACACTCTACACAAACACCACACTCTACACAGACACCACACTCTACACAGACACCACACTCTACACAGACACCACACTATACACAGACACTACACTCTACACAGACACCACACTCTACACAAACACCACACTCTACACAGACACCACACTATACACAGACACTACACTCTACACAGACACCACACTCTACACAGACACCACACTATACACAGACACCACACTCTACACAGACACCACACTACACAAACACCACACTCTACACAAACACCACACTCTACACAGACACCACACTCTACACAGACACTACACTCTACACAAACACCACACTCTACACAGACACCACACTCTACACAAACACCACACTCTACACAGACACCACACTCTACACAGACACCACACTACACAAACACCACACTCTACACAAACACCACACTCTACACAGACACTACACTCTACACAGACACCACACTCTACACAAACACCACACTCTACACAAACACCACACTCTACACAGACACTACACTCTACACAGACACCACACGCTACACAAAGCCTACGCTCTACACAAAGACTACTCTCTACACAAAGCCTACACTCTACACAAAGCCTACGCTCTACACAAAGACTACACTCTACACAAACACCACACGCTACACAAAGCCTACGCTCTACACAAAGACTACACTCTACACAAACACTACACTCTACACAAAGCCTACGCTCTACACAAAGACTACACTCTACACAAAGACTACACTCTACACAAACACTACACTCTACACTGCCTCATCACCACTGAAGCAGTGATGTAAATGTAAGCCCCTGTTAAACATACCTTTATCTGCATTTTCCTTCATTTCATAAAGTCGCTTGTATTTTATGTACTAAACTCATATTATTCAGTGTTACATTGTTATTTCCATACATTTATTTTATATTTATATCATTTTATACTTTTTCCTACAGCTATGTTAACATTCCACTCCTCGTTTGTTGAGCACTTTTATCAACAATATTGATGGTTTCTGGAAAAAATACAACGATCTATCTATCTATCTATAACTATATATCTATATCCGTATATATATATATATATATATATATAGTAACGTACACGAATAAGTAGACACGTTAGCCCTTGGCTAACGGGTCTGACCCTTTGGTCGAGCGGTCAGCGATGTCTCCCACGGTGCGGGAGATACGGGTTCGTGTCCTGGCTGCGGCAGTTCCTGTGGTTGCCCCCCAAATTCGCTACTACATACATATATATATATATACATATACATAGGAGTATGGTATTGTGATCAAATGGAAGTCATGGGATTCTAGAAAAGAAATCCATTTGTTGGTGTTCACAGTTATCTTTAATAATCTGCTATTGACTGTTTTAAATAGGTCACTTCTATAAAATCACAAGTAGCTTTCTAAAGTTGCATTTCAGCTGTCCCGGTTCACGGTTTTGTTTGAATGAACTAAATGGTTCTTCTGAAGCGATGTTAGGACACAACAACAGGGGTAAGGAAACCTAAAAGCCACCAGAAGGCTAGAGCTTGGCAGAGGCTGAGGAGAAAGACTGGGTGGAAGTCGGGAGTACAGGTGTCACGACTGTGATTCATTGTAAGGGGAAGCAGAATTATCATGCGGCTAATCAGGCTGGCCAAACGAGGAGGGAATATTAAGTTTTTCTTATATTCAGCGCCCCCTGCAGCAGTGCAGGGGAGTTGGTTAATGGCTCATAAGAGCATCCCCGAGGACCAGCTGGTCCGAGAGGAAGAGCTGTGTTTGTGGAGTGCCAGCTCATATTTTCACAGGGGCGCCGACACCCACACAACATCTAGTGTTGAAACGTGGATGTGGAAACTGGCAGTCGGGCCGTGAGGGGGCATAAATCTCTTTGTCCTGGTGTGACTCACACGTGGGCGTCCACCGAGGTGAAGTCATGACGAACGCTGGTCAAAAAAAAAAAACCCAAAAAAAACACGTCTTAACGCTAATAGAAGAAAAGCAGAAAGGCAAACATGGGACTTTGGCCACACATCAAACAGGAAGTGGAACTCACATCCAATCAGGTGAGCTCATTAATCTGGTGTGTGTTGGGGCTTTATACACACTCTTCATTTGCCATGGACAAGGCTGCTCTGGGCCCGGCTGCTGACACCACGTTGATGAATGATACACAAACTCACCACAACCACCTCTCTGAGATGTTGTCTGTATGATCACACATATGTGTTACTTGTGTGTGTGTGTGTGTTTGTGTGTGTGCTAGTATGTTTTACTGTTTTTTTTCCTCCAAATTTGCAAGTACACACCCTTTGTGACTGTGTGTGTTTGTAGTGGCTTGTTGAAGACAACAAGCACATGGCAACGTGGCACAGCATATCGCTCTGTCCAGGTTTGGAACCTGGAGAAATGTGTGTGTGTGTGTGTGTGTGCGTGTGCGTGTGCGTGTGTGTGTGTATATGTGTGTGGTGAAAACAGCTTCTTCCTCCCATCCAGACCTCAGACACCTGAAATCACCACTTGAATATTTACACCTCTAATTCCCAAGTTGTGTGGTTGTGTGTGTGTGTGTGGGGGGGGGGGGGTTCACACCTGCCAGTGCTTTACCAATATTTTCCAGCTTTGAGTGGACAAAGATGTGAAGATGTGGGAGAGTTCTTTGTCACCTTTGACCCGTGCGTCGCCACAGGGCCGTGGGGAGAACGTATGACCCCAGCCAGCCCAGTCTGACCCTCTAATCCAGATCCAGCCTGGAACTGATCCAGATCCAAGCTGGAACTGACTGGGCTGTACTACACTGCGTCTATCGGTGGGGTGGGGGTGGGGGGGGGCAGTTTCTTTAGTTACTCATTAAATAAGGAGCGATTAGCAATGTAAAGCGAGTTAAAGTGTAAGTGTTCTTTTTTCAGCTCAGGACTTCATAACTGCTCTTCTTTCAGAAGACATTTGTATTTTCAAATTCACATTATGACTACTACTTTACCTTCTGGTAGATAAAAATACTCTGTGGGTTTACCTTGTGGATAGAGGAGCAATATGGGAAATATGATCATCATGAGGGCCATGATCAATGCAGATGACTGCTGGACACATCATCGTCTCATCTGCTCCACAATGTCCATCAAACTCAAGAAGAAGAGGAGGGTTCAAAAGAAGCAGGTCCGGCCACTTCCACAAACATGTGTTGTGAAGATCAGACTTTGATAGATCCCTGTTCTTTAAATAAAACAGGGCACCCACTCACACCTGATTGTCATCCCATTGACTGAAAACACCTGACTCTAATTTCACCTTCAAATTAACTGCTAATCCTAGAGGTTTACATAGTTTTGCCACTCACAGATATGTAATACTGGATCATTTTCCTCAATAAATAAATGACCAAGTATAATATTTTTTGTTTCATTTGTTTAATTGGGTTCTCTTTATCTACTTTTAGGACTTGCGTGAAAATCTGATGATGTTTTAGATCATATTCATGCAGAAATATAGAACATTCTAAAGGGTTCACAAACTTTCAAGCACCACTGTACCTGGCTTTCATAGACCTGACAAAGGCCTTTGACTCAGTAGACTGCCAGGCTCTGTGGAACATACTACCAAGATATGGCTGCCCTGACAAATACATCAGAATACTGAGGCTTCTACATGATGGCATGTCAGTCACAGTGCTCAGCAACAGCAGATCTGAGTCAGAGCCCTTCAGTGTAGAAACAGGGGTAAAACAGGGACGCATCATCGCACCCACCCTGTTTGCCATCTTTATTGCTGCCATATTCTACCTCGTTGGCGAACAGCTGCCACGGGGGATCCCAATCCTATAAAGAACTGATGGCAGGCTCTTCAACCTTAATAGGTTCAAGGCCAAGAGCAAAGTCTGCAACACCACCATCACGGAGCTTCAGTATGCAGACAACAATGCCATTGCAGCACACTCCGCAGAAGACCTCCAGGACATTCTGAATGCCTTTCACAAGGTATACAGAGCTGCGGGTCTAGCATTAAACGTCAAGAAGACCCATGTCTGACATCAACCTCCACCCAACTAGCCATCTACCCAGCCCACCATGAAAGTGGACAACACAATTACTGAAACTGTTGATCACTTCCCCTACCCTGGCAGCCTTCTCTCTTCAAAAGCTGACATTGACTCTGAGGTCACCCATTGCCTGAGTTGTGCCAGTGATGCTTACACCAGACTCAGGAAAAGAGTCTTTAAAGACCAAGACCTAACGGCCCAAACAACTGAGGTCACCCATTGCCTGAGTTGTGCCAGTGACACTTACACTAGACTCAGGAAAAGAGTCTTTGAAGACCGAGACCTAACAGGCCAAACAAAACTCCTGGTCCACAGAGCGGTTGTTCTCCCCACCCTGCTGTATGGAGCAGAGTCATGGACCACCTACAGCAGGCACCTGAGAGCACTGGAACAATACCACCAAAGATCCTTACGTAAGATGCTGAGGATGAGCTGGAAGGACAGACGCACCAACATCAGCGTTCTGGAAGGAGCCAACATGGCTAGCATCACCACCACAATAATGCAGCACCAACTCCGATGGACAGGCCATGTCATCTGCATGTCCAACACACGTCTCCCCAAACAGATCTTGTACTTCCAGCTAAAGGAAGGTCAGCGAGCTCCCGGCAGGCAAACGAAACATTTCAAGGACAATATCAAGACCAGTCTGAAGAAATTCAACATCACATTGAGCAACTGGGAACACGCTGCACTGGATAGGTGCTCCTGGAAGAAATCTGTGCAGGGAGAAGTTGCAGGTCATCGGATCAGCCTCTACAGCCATCTTAAGACCCAAAAGTAGACAACCCAATGGAGAGGACAGTCATACTCACTTCGGGTGACCGTCGACGATGGCAATCATATTCAGAATGAATGAGAGTCAGCAGTGCTGTTGTGTCAGATACAAACCAAAAAAACCTGCTTGAACCTAAGTTTTACTTACCGATGTAGTACTGTCTGTTGGTAAAGGTCTCCTATAAGCTTGTTCTGTCATATCTGCTTGTTAGACACAACAACTTCACTTCTTCAAATTCAACACAACTTGCCTTCTTCTTCCTCATTTGGCTGTTCCGATGAAGATGGAAAACACTATGCACCCTGTCGTTTTTTCCTACCAGACACCAACCATTCACATCACATACCACTAGGGCTGCCAACCGTTCCTTAAAATAAGGAATCGTTCCTTATATATATGTGTGTGCGTGTGTGTGTATGTGTGTGTGTGTGTGTGTGTGTATAGTGTAAGGCACATCATATTTGTCATGCCCACGCCATCCCGTCCATCCAACCCCCGTCCCTGTCCCCTGTTCCTTATCTCCATTTCAAGGAGTTAGCAACCCTACATACCACTAAAGTCTGCAGGATGTGGAGATGTGGTCTTCAATACAGAATTCAAAAGGACGTTTATATGCATGTAAATCTTCAGGACTGTGACTATATTCACCAAAGATAGGACTGAACTAAAATCAACAAGATATTGGAGCAAACAGACACACAGATCCTGGCCCTCCTTCAAACACGATTTTAAAAATAAAAATAAAATAAATGAATAAAAACAGATGAGGTGTGCTGTTTTCTCTGTGCTGCCAGGCTGGATGCCACAAACAAAGAAAGACTGTCCATGCTTTAATATTTTAAACAGTATTGACTGCAACATATCAAAATGAATTTCAGCTCTCCAAATCAAATGCCTTCAGAGAAATTGATTGGTTGAAAAATTGATGCTTCATCAGGTGGGTAAAGGTTTGCTGATGCTGCATCAAGCCAGCAGAGGTTAAGAATTTCCTTCTTAAGTCAGGCAGCAACAAAGTCACTTGCGTCCTTCAAATCCTTTACCTTAGTTGCATTTATGCTTTAGAATGACCTTTTCTAGCTTGATTGATGTTGCTTACTTATAATTACAGCTGGTGATGTACCGATATGATACTGGTATCAGATATAGGGCTGACACCAGAATAAATTGGAGTTTCAGTATCGGAGGTTTTACCCAAGACTAAAATCTGACACCAAACACCATGAGAAACATGTCATAAATAAATGCAAAATGACTTGATTTATTGACATTTTGGCACATGGCAGCCTCTATCACTTTAATGGTGGAAAAAAACTGATTCTATCTCAATTATTTCACTCACTGATCCCAAACTAAGGTCTCAATCTGCACTGTTTCGTAAAAGTAAAGGATCAGATTGGTACTCGGTATTGGCTGATATTGAAAGATTTGTACTTGGAATCAGTAACAGCAGTGAAAAGTGAAATGAGAGCATCTCTTATTAAAACCCAAACAGAAACCTCTGAGGATAACTGAACCTGTGTTTTTCTGGCGTATTCAGTGCTATATGAACGGTGTTGTATGCACCCACAAGAACGTATGAAGAGAAGCCCGAAATTGAATTCAACCCTCCCCTTTGAGGAAACACTGCTGGTATGCAGCGTCGATAGACAGTATGGATTTAATGAGACTCTTTTTTTTCGGCCACTTGTGTCTATGGAGACCTCTGAACAGGGTCCATCCACTTGATTCAATCACACCATTCAAACGGAACATGAATGAATGAAAACGTCAACGCCTTCCCTGTCTTTCTGTCCTGCTCCTCTTTCCTGGCTTCATTTCTGCTCCACTCCTCCCCTCCCTGCTCTCACACTCATGCTTTTTTTCTCTCCACGCGCTACATCTCTTTTCTTTCTCCATTCTTTCGATGAGGTTTAATTTCTTACCACCCACAACTCCCCCCCCCCACCCGTCACAAACGGCCTTTTCCATCAGTGGAGAAAAGAAGATTCTTTCTTTCTCTTTTGGAGAAGGAGAAGGGAGAGGACATGAAACCTCCTCACAGCTTCTCCGGCCACCCAGGCCAAAGCCCTCTACACTCACAGGACCTCCTCCTCCTCCTACTCTCACCCTGTGAATTTTCTTGCAGGTAAAGATTACCAGAGAGCTCTCACCAACAAAGCATTCAATCACATTCAAGTAGGAGCCCCCCCCCCCCGCCTGAATTGTTTTTGAAACAGGCACCTCTGTTCCCGCCGTCTCTTGTCAATCTACGAAGCCAGGAAATGAACGCTCTTTGTGGGATTAATTAATAGCGGGAGCCGGTCAGCATGCTAGCAAAGCTGTAATTGCTGCTCGCTGGAGGGAGAGTGAGAAAGAGAGGAAAGAGCAAGAGGGCGAGAGAGAGAGTGTTTGGGTTTCAGTTTTAGAAAAGGAAAGGGGGGTTCCTGAGAAGGAAGGGGATACTTTGAACTGAAGGGCTCCGGTGCACAGTGGATTAAAGGGTGAGAGAGAGAGAGAGAGAGAGAGAGAGAGAGAGAGAGAGAGAGAGAGAGAGAGAGAGAGAGAGAGAGAGAGAGAGAGAGAGAGAGAGAGAGAGAGAGAGAGAGAGAGAGAGAGAGAGAGAGAGAGAGAGAGAGAGTGAGACAGACAGACAGATACAGAGCGCGAAAGAGAGAGAGAGAGAGACAGAAAGAGCGAGAGCGAGAGGGGTAGGCCTTTGAAGTCACTTGAGAGATGCAGGACAAGGAGCAAACAGGAGAAAAGAGGACTTTGGGAGGAGGAAATTCTGGCTGCCAACATCAAACAGTGATCACCCGCTGTCACCTGTTGACACTGGGAGGTGGGGGCCCTCCATACAGCGGGGCTACCAGTCACCTTCTCCTCCTCTTCTCTCTTGCCCTAGCTCCTCATTTCTATTCGTCTGTTGGTGGAAAACATTTCGATGCTGCAACGCAGACTGGTTTGCTTGCCAAGTTCAAAAAGGATTGAACTGACTGCTTACTGCCAACTAGTCGGTTCATTTCCGAAGAAAAATATAACAGCAACTTTTTTACCTCAACTGATGGGTCAGCCTGGGGTGTGTGTGTGTGTGTGTGTGTGTGTGTGTGTGTGTGTGTGTGTGTGTGTGTGTGTGTGTGTGTGTGTGTGTGTGTGTGTGTGTGTGTGTGTGAGTCAGTGCTGGTGGGTGTTAATGACAGTCCTGTCAATCAGTAAGACCTGAGACCATGTTGTGGTCAAAGACAGGAAAGTAATACACATCTTGGTCAATGTTTTACTATTGTAATGTGGGATCTGTGGTTATTATTTATTGTACGCTTAAGTTTATATCATTACAACATTTACTTACTCCCTCTCCATCCTCACAGATGCACATTTCAGCCAAATTAAAATAACTAAATACATGCAATGGAACTCTGGATAAAAAAGAAAGAAAGAAACCTCCCTCTCACCCTTTTTCAGATAGTGTGTGTCTTCCTCAAGCTCAGGTCCTCTACCAGAGGCCTGGGAGTTTGAGGGGTCTGTGCAGTAGCTTAGCTGTTCCCAGGACTGCACTCTTCTGGACAGAGACCTCAGATGATGTTCCTGGAATCTGCTGGAGCCACTCTCCCAGTTTGGGGGTCACAGCCACCAGTGCTCCCATTACCACAGAAACTACTGTGGATTTCACCTTCCACATCCCATCTAGTTCTTTCTTCAGCCCTTGGTATTTCTCTGGCTTCCCGTGCTCTTTCTTCCTGATGTTGCTGTTGCTTGGGATTGCTACATCGATCAATCCTGCTGTCTTCTGTTCATTGTCGACCACCACAATGTCTGCTTGCTTTTCCAGCACCTGCTTGTGAGTCTAAAATTTGGGGGGGGGGGGTTCCCCTTTTTTCTCCCCAATTGTATCTGGCCAATTACTCCACTCTTCCAAGCCATCCTGATCTCTGCTCCACCCCTCATGCCAATCCAGGGAGGGCTGCAACAAATATTCTTCAACAAGTAGGTGTGAATCATGTCCAGGGCCTGGTAGAGTCCAGCTTTTCATGTTTGAGACTCATCATTGGATGTCAGCCATGATGATAACTGGTTCTTGTTCTGGGATATTTCCGTGGTCTCTTCTTAGGTCCACCAGCCACTGGGCCTTGTGATGTCTCCGTTTCCCACATAGCCTTCCAGTATCACTCAGTCTCTGCTCTGGGTGGGTCTGATGTTTTTCCCTTGTTACTCTGCAGCTGGGTGTACACTTTGGATGGTTCTTTGAGGAACAGGTCATTACAGCACAACCTGGTCATTCTGACTGTTATTACGCATATGAAAGATAATCAAGATAGGATTGTCTGGAGAAGATGTACGAGGTAATTGGAAACTGAATTTAAAGGACTAATTGATTCATGTGACTATATAAGTTGTGAGGTCGAACTTATTAAAGACATGTTTTTTTTGTTTTTGGTTAGTGACTTTTTATTAAGAGATTAAGCCATTGATTCAGCTCAGTGGTTTTTGTTATGATGACAACCTGAATATTCAGTCATGAGCTGAATATTCAGATGATCCTTAAAAGAAGATCAAACCAAAATAATACTTTTTGGGGGGGGGTACACTTGGTTTTGGTGAGGGGATGATAATGTTTAAATCAATAGATTTTAGTTTAAGAAACTTCAGCCAGTTTTCAGTTACAGATTCAAATTCACAGAATATTCTCACACACACACACACACACACACACACACACACACACACACACCATTCATACGCATGCCTCCCTGGTAAATGAGGGTTTATGTAAATTTTTAAACATTCACAAATGATGATTTTGCTGAAGTATCAAATTAGTATTAAAGCTGCCATACGTGCTCCGACTTGATCATCAGAAATATTCTCATTTCTGCAGATTATTCAGCGGGGGAGTTTGTCCGTGTAAGATGTAACTTTCACTTTTCTGCTTTTTTTTTCAACTTTACCCTCTGACACCCGACTTTCAATGGAGGGGTAATAAAATAAAGAAGTACAAAGTGAAATATGTCATCAGAATATCAGATGTCTCTTGTGAAGTAACAGGGCTCATCGTTGCTTAAACAAACCTAAACTCAGAACTTTTCAAAGTGAGATGTGCTTTCTGTGATTCACCTGTGACTTTTTTCCAGTTTTCATTCTAACTTGTTCTGTGGTGATGTCACAAATAACCAAGTCGAACAAATTACAATTATTTATTCTAGTTTTATGCCTTTTTCGCCCCAATTGTACTTGGCCAATTACCCCACTCTCCCGAGCCATCCCGGTCTCTGCTCCACCCCCTCTGCTGATCCGGGGAGGGCTGCAGACTACCACATGCCTCCTCCCATACATGTGGAGTCACCAGCCGCTTCTTTTCACCTGACAGCGAGGAGTTTCACCAGGGGGACGGAGCACGTGGGAGGATCACGCTATTCCCCCCAGTTCCCCCTCCCCCCCGAACAGGCGCCTCGACTGACCAGCGGAGACGCTAGTGCAGCGACCAGGACACATACCCACATCCGGCTTCCCACCCGCGCAAACAACCAATTGTGTCTGTAGGGACGCCTGACCAAGCCATAGGTAATGCGTGGATTCGAACCGGCGATCTCCGTGTTGGTAGGCAACGGAATAGACTGCTATGCTACCTGGATGCCAATTACAATTTCTTTCACTAAACAGATGTACTAATTCATTTTCTCACACACACGCACACACACACACGCACACACGCACACACGCATACACAGACACACACACATAACTTTGCACATTCACAGTGCTGGTACATGTGTTGTGTGTATAATAGTGGTGTGTACTGTACTTCAGTCATTACTGTTATGAACAGTACACTGTGTATAATACATGTGTTGTGTGTATAATAGTGGTGTGTACTGTACTTCAGTCATTACTGTTATGAACAGTACACTGTGTATAATACATGTGTTGTGTGTATAATAGTGGTGTGTACTGTACTTCAGTCATTACTGTTATGAGCAGTACACTGGGTATAATACATGTGTTGTGTGTATAATAGTGGTGTGTACTGTACTTCAGTCATTACTGTTATGAACAGTACACTGTGTATAATACATGTGTTGTGTGTATAATAGTGGTGTGTACTGTACTTCAGTCATTACCGTTATGAGCAGTACACTGTGTATAATACATGTGTTGTGTGTATAATAGTGGTGTGTACTGTACTTCCGTCATTACCGTTATGAACAGTACACTGGGTATAGTATATGTGTTGTGTGTATAATA
The DNA here is from genome assembly GCF_029633865.1 of Lampris incognitus. Classification (NCBI taxonomy): domain Eukaryota; kingdom Metazoa; phylum Chordata; class Actinopteri; order Lampriformes; family Lampridae; genus Lampris; species Lampris incognitus. The sequence goes on along the minus strand of NC_079231.1, from coordinate 2,548,615 downwards.
GTGGTGTGTACTGTACTTCAGTCATTACCGTTATGAACAGTACACTGGGTATAGTACATGTGTTGTGTGTATAATAGCGGTGTGTACTGTACTTCAGTCATTACTGTTATGAGCAGTACACTGTGTATAATACATGTGTTGTGTGTATAATAGTGGTGTGTACTGTACTTCAGTCATTACTGTTATGAACAGTAAACTGTGTATAATACGTGTTGTGTGTATAATAGTGGTGTGTACTGTACTTCAGTCATTACCGTTATGAACAGTACACTGTGTATAATACATGTGTTGTGTGTATAATAGTGGTGTGTACTGTACTTCAGTCATTACTGTTATGAACAGTACACTGGGTATAATACGTGTTGTGTGTATAATAGTGGTGTGTACTGTACTTCAGTCATTACCGTTATGAGCAGTACACTGTGTATAATACATGTGTTGTGTGTATAATAGTGGTGTGTACCGTACTTCAGTCATTACCGTTATGAGCAGTACACTGTGTATAATACATGTGTTGTGTGTATAATAGTGGTGTGTACTGTACTTCAGTCATTACTGTTATGAACAGTACACTGTGTATAATACATGTGTTGTGTGTATAATAGTGGTGTGTACTGTACTTCAGTCATTACTGTTATGAACAGTACACTGTATAATACATGTGTTTTGTGTATAATAGTGGTGTGTACTGTACTTCAGTCATTACTGTTATGAGCAGTAAACTGTGTATAATACATGTGTTGTGTGTATAATAGTGGTGTGTACTGTACTTCAGTCATTACCGTTATGAGCAGTACACTGTGTATAATACATGTGTTGTGTGTATAATAGTGGTGTGTACTGTACTTTAGTCATTACTGTTATGAGCAGTACACTGTATAATACATGTGTTTTGTGTATAATAGTGGTGTGTACTGTACTTCAGTCATTACTGTTATGAGCAGTACACTGGGTATAATACATGTGTTGTGTGTATAATAGTGGTGTGTACTGTACTTCAGTCATTACCGTTATGAGCAGTACACTGTATAATACATGTGTTGTGTGTATAATAGTGGTGTGTACTGTACTTCAGTCATTACCGTTATGAACAGTACACTGTGTATAATACATGTGTTGTGTGTATAATAGTGGTGTGTACTGTACTTCAGTCATTACCGTTATGAACAGTACACTGGGTATAATACATGTGTTGTGTGTATAATAGTGGTGTGTACTGTACTTCAGTCATTACCGTTATGAGCAGTACACTGTGTATAATACATGTGTTGTGTGTATAATAGTGGTGTGTACTGTACTTCAGTCATTACCGTTATGAACAGTACACTGTGTATAATACATGTGTTGTGTGTATAATAGTGGTGTGTACTGTACTTCAGTCATTACCGTTATGAGCAGTACACTGTGTATAATACATGTGTTGTGTGTATAATAGTGGTGTGTACTGTACTTCAGTCATTACCGTTATGAGCAGTACACTGTGTATAATACATGTGTTGTGTGTATAATAGTGGTGTGTACTGTACTTCCGTCATTACCGTTATGAACAGTACACTGTGTATAATACATGTGTTGTGTGTATAATAGTGGTGTGTACTGTACTTCAGTCATTACTGTTATGAACAGTACACTGTGTATAATACATGTGTTGTGTGTATAATAGTGGTGTGTACTGTACTTCAGTCATTACTGTTATGAGCAGTACACTGGGTATAATACATGTGTTGTGTGTATAATAGTGGTGTGTACTGTACTTCAGTCATTACTGTTATGAACAGTAAACTGTGTATAATACGTGTTGTGTGTATAATAGTGGTGTGTACTGTACTTCAGTCATTACCATTATGAACAGTACACTGTGTATAATACATGTGTTGTGTGTATAATAGTGGTGTGTACTGTACTTCAGTCATTACCGTTATGAGCAGTACACTGTGTATAATACATGTGTTGTGTGTATAATAGTGGTGTGTACTGTACTTCAGGCATTACCGTTATGAACAGTACACTGGGTATAGTACATGTGTTGTGTGTATAATAGTGGTGTGTACTGTACTTCAGGCATTACCGTTATGAACAGTACACTGTGTATAATACATGTGTTGTGTGTATAATAGTGGTGTGTACTGTACTTCAGTCATTACTGTTATGAACAGTACACTGTGTATAATACGTGTTGTGTGTATAATAGTGGTGTGTACTGTACTTCAGTCATTACCGTTATGAGCAGTACACTGTGTATAATACATGTGTTGTGTGTATAACAGTGGTGTGTACAGTACTTCAGTCATTACTGTTATGAGCAGTACACTGTATAATACATGTGTTTTGTGTATAATAGTGGTGTGTACTGTACTTCAGTCAGGTGTGTACTGTACTTCAGTCATTACCGTTATGAGCAGTACACTGTATAATACATGTGTTGTGTGTATAATAGTGGTGTGTACTGTACTTCAGTCATTACCGTTATGAACAGTACACTGTGTATAATACATGTGTTGTGTGTATAATAGTGGTGTGTACTGTACTTCAGTCATTACCGTTATGAGCAGTACACTGTGTATAATACATGTGTTGTGTGTATAATAGTGGTGTGTACAGTACTTCCGTCATTACTGTTATGAACAGTACACTGTGTATAATACATGTGTTGTGTGTATAATAGTGGTGTGTACTGTACTTCAGTCATTACTGTTATGAACAGTACACTGTGTATAATACATGTGTTGTGTGTATAATAGTGGTGTGTACTGTACTTCAGTCATTACTGTTATGAGCAGTACACTGGGTATAATACATGTGTTGTGTGTATAATAGTGGTGTGTACTGTACTTCAGTCATTACTGTTATGAACAGTACACTGTGTATAATACATGTGTTGTGTGTATAATAGTGGTGTGTACTGTACTTCAGTCATTACCGTTATGAGCAGTACACTGTGTATAATACATGTGTTGTGTGTATAATAGTGGTGTGTACTGTACTTCCGTCATTACCGTTATGAACAGTACACTGGGTATAGTACATGTGTTGTGTGTATAATAGTGGTGTGTACTGTACTTCAGTCATTACCGTTATGAACAGTACACTGGGTATAGTACATGTGTTGTGTGTATAATAGTGGTGTGTACTGTACTTCAGTCATTACTGTTATGAGCAGTACACTGTGTATAATACATGTGTTGTGTGTATAATAGTGGTGTGTACTGTACTTCCGTCATTACCGTTATGAACAGTACACTGGGTATAGTACATGTGTTGTGTGTATAATAGTGGTGTGTACTGTACTTCAGTCATTACCGTTATGAACAGTACACTGTGTATAATACATGTGTTGTGTGTATAATAGTGGTGTGTACTGTACTTCAGTCATTACTGTTATGAACAGTACACTGGGTATAATACGTGTTGTGTGTATAATAGTGGTGTGTACTGTACTTCAGTCATTACCGTTATGAACAGTACACTGTGTATAATACATGTGTTGTGTGTATAATAGTGGTGTGTACCGTACTTCCGTCATTACTGTTATGAACAGTACACTGTGTATAATACATGTGTTGTGTGTATAATAGTGGTGTGTACTGTACTTCAGTCATTACTGTTATGAACAGTACACTGTGTATAATACATGTGTTGTGTGTATAATAGTGGTGTGTACTGTACTTCAGTCATTACTGTTATGAACAGTACACTGTATAATACATGTGTTTTGTGTATAATAGTGGTGTGTACTGTACTTCAGTCATTACTGTTATGAGCAGTAAACTGTGTATAATACATGTGTTGTGTGTATAATAGTGGTGTGTACTGTACTTCAGTCATTACCGTTATGAACAGTACACTGTGTATAATACATGTGTTGTGTGTATAATAGTGGTGTGTACTGTACTTCAGTCATTACCGTTATGAGCAGTACACTGTGTATAATACATGTGTTGTGTGTATAATAGTGGTGTGTACTGTACTTCAGTCATTACCGTTATGAGCAGTACACTGTGTATAATACATGTGTTGTGTGTATAATAGTGGTGTGTACTGTACTTCAGTCATTACCGTTATGAACAGTACACTGGGTATAATACATGTGTTGTGTGTATAATAGTGGTGTGTACTGTACTTCAGTCATTACCGTTATGAGCAGTACACTGTGTATAATACATGTGTTGTGTGTATAATAGTGGTGTGTACTGTACTTCAGTCATTACCGTTATGAACAGTACACTGTGTATAATACGTGTTGTGTGTATAATAGTGGTGTGTACTGTACTTCAGTCATTACCATTATGAACAGTACACTGTGTATAATACATGTGTTGTGTGTATAATAGTGGTGTGTACTGTACTTCAGTCATTACCGTTATGAACAGTACACTGTGTATAATACATGTGTTGTGTGTATAATAGTGGTGTGTACTGTACTTCAGTCATTACCGTTATGAGCAGTACACTGTGTATAATACATGTGTTGTGTGTATAATAGTGGTGTGTACTGTACTTCAGTCATTACTGTTATGAGCAGTACACTGGGTATAATACATGTGTTGTGTGTATAATAGTGGTGTGTACTGTACTTCAGTCATTACCGTTATGAGCAGTACACTGTTTTATTAAAACTGTTTATCATGTACATGAGCAGGTAACTTATTTAACTTTGTGTTAGTTTACTGTTATTTACTGCACGCTCTGCAACCGTGTCCATATTTTCCATACATTCTGTAAATATACTTCACACCTTCACCTTATATTGGCTTGTAAATACTGTACTTGAACAACTTGATTTGTAAAATTAAGATTTCTGTCCTCTTATCTCAACTGCTGTCCTCTCCTCTCATCTTCTCTCCTCTCACCTCATCTCTCACCTCATCTCCTCTCACCTCATCTCTCACCTCATCTCCTCTCACCTCATCTCTCACCTCATCTCCTCTCACTTCATCTTCTCTCCTCGCCTCTCACCTCACCTCATCTCATCTCCCCTCCTCTCCTCATCTCCCCTCATCTCCTCTCATCTCATCTTCTCTCATCTCATCTCACCTCATCTTCTCTCCTTTCCTCTCATCTCACCTCATCTACTCTCATCTCATCTCCTCTAACATGGCCTGAATCTCAGATTTATTACTGCATTTTGCGTAAGGTCATGACTGGTGCTAACCTGATAAAGATAAAACCAAGTAACGACCTGTCCAACTGGACTCACCTGGACTGGATCAAGCTTTGTTCAATGCTCTTCTCTCTGAGCTACACAGAGGACACATCAATCTTTTCTTACCGTGAGTGAGTGTGTGTGTGTGTGTGTGTGTGTGTGTGTGTGTGTGTGTGTGTGTGTGTGTGTGTGTGTGTGTGTGTGTGTGTGTGTGTGTTACACAAGCTGTATAAAGAACCAGCAGCGCTGTCTAAAAACACACAGATCAACCAGGAGCAAAGACAAAGAAGTGCAGGCAAATGCCCTTAAAGTAAAAAATATGCAGCAGACGAAGGAATGCTCTGCATGTCTGGTGGAGGGAGCCCCTATTCACACACACATACACACACACACACACACACACACACACACACACACACACACACATTAAGACAATTTTAGACAGAGACATTTGACATTTTAGACATTTAAACACACGTTTACAAACACACACACACACACACACACACACACACACACACACACACACACACACACACACACACACACATACAGACAAGGACACACATTTGAACACACTGGACATCAAGTATACAGGTTATCAGGGGGGAGACAGATGAAGGGAATGAGACGGGGAGAGAGACAGAGTGGAGGTGGGGGTACAGGGGTCAGACAAGAAGGGCGATCCTTGATTTTTTATGCAACGCCGGCTCAAAATTTTCCTCTCCTTGAGGCGGCGTTTGTGCAACACTTGTCTCTCGTCTGGAGGCCGCCAACTACATACACATCAATTATGGATCTGACTGCAGCCGGCCAATCAGCACGCAGAGCCCATGTGCTCCCTGGGCTCTTTGGAGCGATTTGATTACAGGTGTAGTACAGGATGCCTTATTAAACACAGGACTGGAAATCCTTTCTCTTATTTCACACACCCCCCACACCCACACACCACCACCACGTACACACTTTTCCTCTTTCTTCTTCTCCTGCTCCTCCTTTCCTGTCTGGATGGGGGGGGGGGTCAGGGAAATGGGGGTTGGGCTGGGATGTGGGGGTAGGACGGGGGGTGCGTCCGAGGCTGCTTGGGTCAGCCATCACATACTGCTAACAATTTCTGTCAGGTCCCTGGAGGTTCTCTAATGAGCCCCACCGACACGGCCGAAGGCCAGATCCCCGCGCCGGCCCACTGAAGTGAAAAGCCAGAAGAGATCGGCACCTCGCAGCCTTGCAATTATTAATCAAACCGCTCTCTCTCTCACTCTCTCTCTCTCCCCCACTTTACTCATGTCTATTCATCAGTAGTCAAAGTGTTCAACTCTCTCTGCTCAAACCGGCAACCCCCCCCCCACACACACACACTCACACACACACACACACACACACACACACACAAAGCTGCTGGAGGTGTGGCAGTCTTTACGGGGAGCTCCCTCACGCACTGCAATTTATCACCAAAACAGCCTCGTTTGCAAAGTCATAGATAAAACCTGACGTCCTGCAGTGTACAGAGCAGCAAGAAATGACCACAGACAGGCAGGCAGGCAGGAAGACAGGCAGGCAGGCAGGTAGACAGGCTGGCAGGCAGACAGACAGGCAGGCAGGCAGACAGGAAGGCAGACAGACAGACAGACAGACAGACAGACAGACAGACAGACAGGCAGGCAGGCAGGCAGGCAGGCAGGCAGGCAGGCAGGCAGGGAAAGACAGGCAGGCAGACAGACAGAAAGACAGGCAGGCAGGAAGGCAGACAGGCAGGCAGGCAGACAGACAGACAGGCAGATAGGCAGGCAGGCAGACAGGAAGGCAGACAGGCAGGCAGGCAGGCAGACAGACAGACAGATAGGCAGGCAGGCAGGCAGGGAAAGACAGGCAGGCAGACAGACAGATAGGCAGGCAGGCAGGGAAAGACAGGCAGGCAGACAGACAGAAAGACAGGCAGGCAGGAAGGCAGACAGGCAGGCAGGCAGACAGACAGACAGGCAGGCAGACAGGGAAAGACAGGCAGGCAGACAGATAGACAGGCAGGCAGGCAGGCAGGCAGGAAAGACAGGCAGGCAGACAGACAGACAGGCAGACAGGCAGGCAGACAGGGAAAGACAGGCAGGCAGACAGATAGACAGGCAGGCAGGCAGGCAGGCAGGAAAGACAGGCAGGCAGACAGACAGACAGGCAGACAGACAAGCAGACAAAGAGGCAGACAGGTAGGCAGACAGACAAAGTGAGAGGAAAAGAGGCAGGGCATATACAGTGTGTGTAAGGCAGTTTTTTCAAAAGTAAGTCTGAGAAGCATTTTAACATTTGAACTACTGCAGTCACCTCATTCAGAGACCGTCTACACACAGAAACAAAATGGTGCTGAGAGACACACAGAGGGAGAGAGCACAAGCTACATTCATACACAATGTACAGCATCCGCACACACACACGCACACACACACACACACTCTACATGCATGTGTACTCACTCAAAAAGGCCGACAGATACAACATGCACATATCTGCATGGACTCTCGCCCACATACACACACACACACACACGCACACGCACGCACGCACACGCACGCACGCACGCACACACACACACACACACACACACACACACACACACACACACACACACACACACACACACACAGAGTCTTAGGTCTTTTTTTCCTCTCTATGGAAAAAAAGTTGCTGGCCTGAGTCTGGCTGACTTGGCCCGAGGCAAACCCTGACCTTTGCACCACAAAAGGTGAAACGCTCTGTTCTCATTGGCTTGAGAAAAATGCCTCCAGAGGTAACATTTTCCCTTCCTCACATCTCATCTTTTCATCACTTATTGTGTTCTTTCTTCCCCCCCCCCCCACCTCTCCGACAGGCTGCGGTGCTGCTGGAATGTTTTCCTCACCAGCCGCTCGTCTCTACCGACAGCTAACGGGATCCGTATGGACGCTGTTTGAGGGAAAGCAGAGGAACAAGATTGAGTGGAAGTGCCGGTGAAAAATGCCACTACGGGTTCTTCTAGCCATCATCGGGCCTGCTGTTCTGGGGTCAGGTTCATGACCTCGCTAAAACGAGGCTTGTTGACCCCCGGCCTGTTGGAAATTCCTGTTTTTCTGGACCCCGCCGCCATGTGTGTGACGGGACACGTAAAAGATGCCGCGTGTTAAAATACACTGCAGCCGGTTCTTGGTTTGTCAGCGTATTGTGGTGGTTTGTGGTCCATGTTTGACTTCATGAGCTTAACCTTGACTTTCATTTCTGCTCTTACAATTTCTACAACTAACCTTCATTTCCACAGTTTTTTTTTTCTTTGCATGAGTAACAGAAGCGTAGTTGACTGTTTTGATGAATATTTCAGTATTTAGACGGTTAAATCATTGAAACGTCTACAGCATACCATTATTATAAGGAATAAATTAATTAGTAATTTACTGGCGAGTAAACAAAGCTAAACTCCAGATCTTTTTCATTTGTAAAATAGAGTTTAACAAACTTTTGGAGTTGCAATAAATCCTTTTCATCTAAGCTTACATATATATACACACATACATATAAATATACACACACACACACACACACACACACATATGTAAGAAGCATTAAGCTTGTCAGTTATTCAAGAATTAAAATGTTAATTTTCATTCAAAATAACAGTTTGGTTATAAAAGAACAAGAAGTTGCTGTTTATATTCGTTGTATGGAAAGTTGATTTAAATGTCATCAGTTAAAAGTTATGTATTTATCTTGCTAGCGGCAACAGGGCACACTGAATTATTCCCACATAATATCATGATTTGATGTGGACATGAGTGATGTGGGATCACTCTCTGCAGCTTCGGGGTAACATGCATGGCTTGTGGGCCTGCAGCATGCTACTCTGTCTGTGCAGATCGGAGTCCAGCACGACGCTCTGTCTCTGCACAGACCTGAGTCCAGCACGATGCTCTGTCTCCATGCAGACCTGAGTCCAGCACGACGCTCTGTCTCTGCACAGACCTGAGTCCAGCACGATGCTCTGTCTCCATGCAGACCTGAGTCCTGCACGCTGCTCTGTCTCTGTGCAGACCTGAGTCCAGCATGCTGCTTTGTCTCTGTGCAGACTTGAGTCCAGCACGTTGCTCTGTCTTCGTGCAGACCTGAGTCCAGCATGCTGCTCTGTCTCTGTGCAGACCTGAGTCCAGCATGCTGCTCTGTCTCTGTGCAGACCTGAGTCCAGCACATTGCTCTGTCTCTGTGCAGACTTGAGTCCAGCACGTTGCTTTGTCTCCGTGCAGACCTGAGTCCAGCACGTTGCTCTGTCTCTGTGCAGACCTGAGTCCAGCACATTGGTCTGTCTCCGTGCAGACCTGAGTCCAGCACATTGCTCTGTCTCTGCGCAGACCTGAGTCCAGCATGCTGCTCTGTCTCCGTGCAGACCCGAGTTCAGCACATTGCTCTGTCTCTGTGCAGACCTGAGTCCAGCATGCTGCTCTGTCTCCGTGCAGACCCGAGTTCAGCACATTGCTCTGTCTCTGTGCAGACCTGAGTCCAGCATGCTGCTCTGTCTCCGTGCAGACCTGAGTCCAGCACATTGCTCTGTCTCCGTGCAGACCTGAGTCCAGCACATTGCTCTGTCTCCGTGCAGACCTGAGTCCAGCACATTGGTCTGTCTCTGTGCAGACCTGAGTCCAGCACATTGCTCTGTCTCTGCGCAGACCTGAGTCCAGCATGCTGCTCTGTCTCCGTGCAGACCCGAGTTCAGCATGCTCACGTCTGCTGAAACTATTTACTGGTTAGCGACAGATTTGTGAGAGTAAAATGATAATTGAAAACTACGACTGGGTAATGTTGAATATATGATACTGCTGCACATTCTCTTCATTCCAGTGTGTCAAACTGGGAGTTAACAGAGGGAGTAGTTTTCTAAACAATAACACGGCATGTGTATTCTGACATGTACACTTCTCTGACCACACAGATGTGAATTCACATAGGAACTGTTGTGTTTGTACGCTTTGTGACTTCAATGTGTTGTCAAAACCAGTATTCCAAGTGGGATACCTCCTGCTTTCCAACAGGGTGACACTCTGGAAATCAGCTGCTTTCTAAACAGGGAAAGCGTTGGCAAATATGGAACACGTGAAAAAAGAGAGAGAGCAAGAGATACAAGTGGAGGTGTACAATTTGGGAATGATGGGAAATGAGAGATTGTGAGATTAACTGCAGAACTCGTATTGTTTCCAAAATCTCTTTCTCCTTCATCAGCAGACTTCAACTGTCTGCTTCAACACACAGGGAGGTGTTTCCTAACACGATGAGATAGACAGAGAGAGATACAGAGCGAGAGACAGAGAGACAGAGACAGAGAGAGAGAGACAGAGGGAGGGAGAGAGAGAGCTCTATGTAAATTGAGGCTACTTGCTTTGATAGCGGTCGTCATGTAAAACGTCTCGGTCGGCCTTGCAGGGATGAATACACGACACTGCAGGGATGAATACACAACACTGCAGGGATGAATACACAACACTACGGCTGCTTGCTCGACATCCACAGCCCAACATGGAGGGACTTATTGACCAACAACACTCGGAAAAAAACCCAAAATATATTCATAACAATCATTTGAAAGAAATCAGTGTTAAAACCTTTTCCTCCGCAGAGAACTCTAGAAAAACAGCATCGTACTGCCATCAGGTCTGCAATTATGTGACTCCACATGTGAATTACCATTAGTGTTGATTTCATACCTCACAACGGCGTTTAAACAAGAACTAAGCTAAACAACAGGGAAGAGAGAGAGAGACAGAGAGAGAGACGGAGAGAGAGTGAGAGAGAGAGGAGGATGTGGAATAAGAAACAGGCTGCTGAGCTTACATGAATATATGATGTAGAAAGTCAGATGCAAAATGAATCGTGTTGAATATTATTCCAACAAGTTACTGTGAATATCACTTATACACAGTAATAATTCAGCCTCCGCTTGGTCTGACTCAGCATCACGTGTGCCAGTTTGGCTGGACAGGCCTCAGGTCACTGTCCTATGACTGGGCTACACACCAGCACACCCAGCACACAAGCAGAGCCGTGACACCATCACATCGGCCAAAACCT